>NW_023614920.1:0-39141 GCF_013339695.2 Rhipicephalus sanguineus
GAGATGGAAAATACAAGGGTCATAGGGTCGTAATTGTGCTTCTTGTATTGCCAAAATGTGCTGCAGCATTAAAAGAGAGCGCCGTGAGAACACCATCTAACTTTGAATATGTAGGAAGCTTCAAAATGGTGCTCCAGGAACGTTCACACAATGTTGAAATGAAAACAGCAAAAAATAATGAAATATTGCACAAAACATCACAAGTCATGGCGTGATTGTCATAACTGGAGGAGGGATTTCAAGCTCCCTCAATATTTGAAATGCTGCATTCATATAAACCACTACCATACAGACTACCATGCACAAAAAAAAGTGAACGGATAGCAAACCGCTATCATTAACAAATTTTCTGGCTAGGCCCCTGCATGGTGTGTGTTTTGTGTGGTATTCTGGCTATCTTCATTATGACCCTGTAGCAATACACACAAATCTCTTTGCTGTACAAGGGTGTATACATGAAAGCCAAATTTTCCTGAATGTGGCCCTATTTCCTGAATCCAATGCAGGAATTGTGGCTACTAAACATGCAAATGGAAACAGGAATAATCCTTGATACACAGGGACACACGGAACAGCAACACAACCGTAATCGGTTTCTAGACTTGACATTGTGCTGTTTTGGTGCCTGATATGGGTTTTGTTATAGAATAAACTAGACCTAGAAATGAAACGCCACACTTTAGTATTGAGCAGCTTCAGATCTAAATGCATTTTAAATTTGATGTTGATGTGTGGCACCTAGGTCCTACGTATTGTAGAAGATCCCTACTCCACATTAGCACTCCTACATGTTCCTATTTGCGCGTAGCAGATGAAACTTATTGAACCTCACACCTGTTATAGCCACACATAAATCGCAAGTTTGATCTGTGACAACAATATGTCAAATTGTTTACACATAGCTGTGGCCTACCTGCATTTGTTCATCACTCGGGTTCACATCAGCATTGGCTGCATATGGTCATCACCAGCAGGGAGGTGGCTGCAACAATTTCTTTGTTAAAGCATTGCCGAGAATTTGGTCTGGTTTGTTGTCAAAGAAATCTGGTAGGTCAGGCTTTGAAGACAAGTTGTGTAATAAGGCTGTTACCAGTCAACTCAGAGGTTATGCCAAGCAGGCATGGTCTCACGCAAACCATACACGGAATAATATGGGACTGACAATACCGGAATATTTTTACTTTGTGTTCATCGTGGACTAACACATTATGCACTGATTAGCTTATGTGTTAGACAGAAAAATAACATGAGGGAGGGTCATATAGTTCACTAATAACACACATCCTTGTCAGCCACATGCTATAATGGGCATTCAACAATTACCCAGCTAAGAAAATGTGAATAAATGTTATCTGAAATTTTCAAAGCCTCATCGTACATGTGATTATTGCTCAATACACTTTCCCATGGATTCTACTGAATGAATGTCGACAGCATGTGCTTTGCTGCCTTCAACATAATTTATGAGAAATACACTTTGTGCTTGACCAAAATTGCCGAGTTTTTGCAGAATTTCTGTGGTCTACATGTCTTTTACATCCAACAAAGCTCCGCAATGCCAGTGTTTCACTGTGCCATGTCAGTGGCATTAGCACGGGAAGTTGGGGCGAGTTGGTATGTTATCATATTCAGCTGAACGTGTAGCGCGGCATAGGTGAGGGAAGAATTGGATGACACGGCGCTTCATTCCTGGTCTATGCCACGTTGCACGTTCAACGAAACAAGCCATGTGAGTGCCATATTATCTACCTTAGATGCAGGGTGGCTTGTTTGTGCCCTTAGCAACATACACAATGTGCAACCACATTTATAGCATACTTTATGCAATTTAGCATACTTTAGCAAATAAGATTTATGTGCCGTAACAGAGCCTGAGCTCCAGTTCAGGGGTACGATTACAGCGCTGTTTAAGTGGTGCTTTATGATACTTGCCAGCGTCATGGAAAACTGCAGTCCACCTATCACTCCACCAGTAGACCGCGAATAGCGTATGAATGGTTTTACATAAACGCACTAGCACATAAACACAGTGATGATGCTTACCACAAGCTATATAACTGCAGAAGTTAGGAAAACAAGTAATACCAATCCAATAAAGGCAGAAGTTGAGGGTAAGATGGGAGCTTGAAATGAAAAATTCGTGAACACGGGGTGCCAGCAACACCCCGTGTTCACGAATTTTGCACGTAATACCACTGTCACAGTAACTGCAATGCACGAACGCACATACAGTGCCGAAAGCAATAGCAAATTCAGATGAGAGTACGCCTTGCCAAATTAGGTCAACACGCATAAAAATGGGTCAAACTGACTAAACTAAATACGGTGTCATGCTGCAAAAATTGCATTTTTTAGCAAATCTACCTTAGCTATTGCTTAAAAGACGACAAACAATGTCCAAGAGTGCTAACCTAAACGCTTTGACGGTCACGTTCCTTAAGGACGCACAAATGCACGCCTAAAGAAAATATCCCTACATACACTTTACTTCTCCCACTGTACTGATTCACGGCTCATCGCTCAACACGGTGGCTGGAGATCATTCCTTTGGAGTTCGTTCAAAAGAAAAAAATAAATCAAGCTTCGATTTCATTGCTTACCTCAAGTAAGTTGACAAGTGTAAAATGCACGCATAAACACATGACGATGGTGTGTCTGAGAAAAATGTCTCCTTTCAGCAATTTTAACATAGCGCAGTGCGTGCGCACGAGCTAATTACCAAAACTTTATATAGCTACTGATTACGCTCTTGGACAAACGTCGTGCGCGAGCACCATGCACACAACAACGATATTGGTACCAACAAGTTATGCGATTTCCTTCAGCGACAACGCATACCAGAATAAGAACGACTGACAACGTACGAAGCGTAACATTCAAAATCACTTACCTCTGGCAAGAAAGCACGCTGGCAGCGTACACTGCAGGATGACCGCCGGTTTTCAAGCGATGCGCAGAGCAAGGAACGGCCAAGCTACCCGCATCCGGCTGTCCGCCGGTATAGCTCCCGAACTGCTCGAACGTCAAGGCATTTTCTGGGCCCACAGAGCGTGCCGTCGAGTAAAGATTGCGGTGCTGTTACTCACTGATGCGTGGAAACGTTTGAAGAGGGCACGGTGCAAAGAGGGTCTCCAAAGCTATGAATCACGTCCCTCCATCACACCGAACAAAGGAGTCGCAGAGAACGGAGTCGCACGGCCGGCATCTGGTGACTATTTGCACGGTGCCGCGGATCATACTCAGTGAAGAACTTGCGCTTACATCAGTAACCGCAACACAGAACACACAATGCGAGGTAACGCAGTAAAGGTCGACCGCATGAACAAAACTCGACACTACGACGCACACACGAAATGCAGGACGCCGCCATGTCTGCGAAGAAAAAAAAAAAAGCGACAGGGCGATGTTGGCGACACTAGCGCCACCACCACCTCAGTTTCAGTTTCGGTATCGACATATGAACAGAAAAATCGTGTGTACGTTGCTACAAATAGCTCAAACACGAGTGCTAACGCTGCAAGAAGGAAATGCGCTATCTTATATATTTGTCTCATCAATCTGTCGTTGAAATTTACAGCAAGTTATGCAGATGTAGCGGAATAGTTAGTGAAGTTGTTCAGGGGAGGTCGGCCTTTGACTGCGATGTGAAAATGCACATCATGTATTCAAGAACATTTTGTCATGTAATTACATCCGCAGCTTAATGAATACTTACCTTCAGCCTTAACTTCATTTATTAATACAAAAGCGAGTCTGCTCTGAACCATGTGGTTCATTGCTTCTCGCAGTAGTATGGAAAGCCGAGCTAGTTGGTACGAATTCATAGTGCAATAGCGTAACAAACACAGGGACACAGGCAAGAGAGACGATACAGGCGCTAACTTTCAACTGACGTTTATTTTTTTCGGAAACGCTCATGTATATATATATACAAACAAACAATTGGTCATGCGCAGTGACTTCGTCCGACAGCAAAAAAAAAAAAATCTCACTATCCCTGTCACAGCCCTGAGACCAGGAAATCTATTTCTTTATCCGACAGGGATAACGATGGGTGGCTTATGCACTTATCTTTGAACCGTGCAATGAAAAACGCTTCGGCTACCTCTCTAGCTGTTTCATCGCCGTTCTGAAATAATATGCTTGTGTCATCAAAACACGGTGTACATTTGCACACTGCGCAGTGAAGGGACAGGTGGCTACTTGGCCTGCATTTCAACGAAGAATGGTGTTCACGAAGGCGAACGTTTACGGAACGTCCAGATTGCCCGACATACGTGCGACTACATGACATTGGTAATCGATTACCAATGTCAGTTGAAAGTTAGCGCCTGTATCGTCTCTCTTGCCTGTGTCCCTGTTTGTTGCGCTATTGCACTATGCATTGCTTCTCGCTTGGTACAGCTCAACGCGTTTTGCTTCATCGCGGGGCTATAGCGGGGCGTTGATATAGCATACCCATCACGCGGAAACACAATAGAAAAGATAACTAACCGTGATTGCGTTTTTTCGCGTGTTGTATACGTGGTTCAAAATACACGGAAACGTTTTCATCTCGGTGCCCACGGGTGCACGTAGTACGCAGTGCAAATGCGCTGTGCGATGTATTTTTGTGCCGTTTCTTAATGCACGAAATCACACCGTTCGTGCAACATGCATTTGGAAATTGTGACACAGCTGCCGGAAGTAAGTTATGAAGAATTGTGTCCGCTGTAAATGCATGGGTAAAACAGCATATGTCTGCCGCTTCGCGTTGTGCCTTGGGCGCTCTCACTGTTTCACCAGTGCCGTCACGTGCCCGTCGCGCGAAGGGCACATGTTACTCCAACAACTTTTGATGACATCAGAGCCGTGGGAAATCCTAATATTGGAAGAATGTGAACGCACTGCGCGAAATTGTTGCCTTATTTCGAACTGTTAGCTTAGACTTCATAGTCGTCAAGCGTGAGCTGCTAGTGGTTATACTTGCAGCTCCCACTCGTAATCACAAACGTTTCTTTTCTTACGCGTAAAGGCGGCCTTTCGAAGGAGAACTTCAGGTAAAGTGGAAGGAAAGGTAGAGCGACCTTTCAAAGACCCACCTTAGGACAATTTAAGGGCACCTAACCAAAGACGCCTTTATCCGTATGAGTGACTGTTATGGGAGCGAAGCTATGCACGTTTTTACGCTTGAAATCATCCATTCATGCGCGTATAACTTAATCCTACAACAAAAGGTTAAATCTAGTGTGCATTTAAGCTACTGAAAGCAAATACCGCTAGTGTTAGACGGGCATTTTGAGCGTTGCTAGCGTTGCTGACTCGCTGACTCTTGTTGGCTAAACTTTCTTTTTGGCTAAACACTAGCCGTCACAATAACGCGTTTGCTAAATTTCCCGTCGTTTCATTTGTGTATTTGTGTACGTTCAATGCACGTGTGTGTGCTGGTGGTTGCACGGCGTTGTGTGCGGTCCCCTCGTTGAGCCCAGGCTCCCGCCTGTTTCCCTCCATTCGGCTTGCGTCCTCAAGGGAAAGGGGGATGTCTCAAGGCTGAATTCCCGTAATGTCCCCGTGTTGTTGTTGTTTGTGCTTATGTGGAGGAAGAGACGTGTTGTGTGGCCGTGTTCTGGCCGTTCTCGCGGCCGTCAGTGACAGCGGTAGAGAAACGGACGGTCTGTGCGAACCGAAGTGAATGCGCGTGAACGATGTGCCTGTGTGGTGAATATTACCTCCTTCTGAATGTGTTCTAATTCAGCTTTATGCTAATAAATGGGTAAGGTTTTCTCATTGCCTTACTTGTGTTTATTTATTTCGGTCGGTGTTAGCACTTTTGTCGTTAGGTTTACGCACCGAGGACTACCAGCGGACTAGTTGGGATTATTCCAAAGAAGTCGAAAGGCTGACCACACGGAAGAAGCGTTTACGACAGGTGAGCTCCGTTTTCGCATCTTGCTACTTTCGAGGAGCGAAGACAGCAGCATTTTGCCAATACTGAGGCTCCTGATGTTTGTTCAAATTGTGGCTCAATCGTGCCAGCTTCATCGCCTTTCCACGCGTGATATGTATCCTCGATGAAATACGACACGTGTGATTGCTCGCACATTGCTTCGAAGCTTTTTTTTTTTCTTTTATTGTTGCGGATGTCGTGCTTTGTACGCAAATACACACATATCGCCATGCTGGATAGCATAAGCCCTAGGTACTTCGAAAGCTACCTTACGGAGGCTTCCTTTTCGTAAAGTTGTCTAAAGGGGGCTGCTGACGATAAAGTGTTTTCTTGAAACACGGTAAGGAGCCGGGCAAGTAATAAAGATGTACTCGTGCAAGTGCACCGCCGAGCTAACAATACGAACCAATACGCTAGCGGTCGATCGAGTTGCTTGTAACCGTCGCGTACAACAATCTTTGACAACGGACATCGTGTCTATGCGAAATTAGGCCAAGCATGTAGGCGACGCAAAATGTAATTTTAGAAGTGTTGCACTTTGTCGCTTATGCTTTCTCCAATTAGTTAGGGCTTTCGTCAGTTAATTGTCATGTGCAGCGCTTGCCTCTCGCTCGTTGGTTCAGAAGTAAACTCTTCTCACTTCCATTTTCAATGCAAGGAAACAGGGGCGTAGCCAGAAATTTTTTTCGGGGGGGGGGGGGTTCAACCATACTTTATATATGTTCGTGCGTGCGTTTGTATGTGTGCGTGTATATATACACATGCAAAATTGAAAAATTTCGGGAGGGCCGGGGTTGAACCCCTCAACCCCCCACCCCTTGGCTACGCCCCTGCAAGGAAACACCTAGAGATGCACGTTGACAGTTGATGCACAATGCCCTAGAGTTCAAAATTGTATCACAACAATTCGGCAGTTTTCTCGGATGAGTACTTCTATGCATTATAAATGCAGCTGATCACGAAGCATCCATAATCAGCAACGTACGTGCCCATCGACAGAGGCTCCTCATGTTTCTATTATCACATCTATTGCACCCAGCATCCACCCGGCACCTCACCACGTACGCCACCACCCACCCACTTTGCCCACCGGGTCTCCCACCAAACACGAAGCATCCCTGCATCCACCCAGCACACCCACCAATTGTTCCACCGCCCACCAACTTTGTGTCTCCACCACCCACCCATTATGCCCACCGAGTGTCCACCAAACCACCAACTTTCCCAGCACGCCCACCAAGGGTCCCACGATGTCCACCATTACTCCCACCATGTACACCACGTTGTCCATCATACCCACCAGAATTTCCACCATTTCCATCATAAATTTTATGATGGGCAATGCTGGGATTTTCAATAGGGGAGAATAACGTAGTAGCGTACACGGCTCTGAAAGTTTCGCATTTCGGAGACAGCCGACAACGCTACTTCATCTTGTCTGTCA
This sequence comes from Rhipicephalus sanguineus, assembly GCF_013339695.2. Lineage (NCBI taxonomy): Eukaryota > Metazoa > Arthropoda > Arachnida > Ixodida > Ixodidae > Rhipicephalus > Rhipicephalus sanguineus. Next base: position 7,371 of record NW_023614920.1, read on the forward strand.
TAAAATAAAACCGTCCGAGTAGCACCGGCTAATTATTGCGCTTATCGTTACGTACATCACGAAAAGTTACGCTATCTAAAAACGAGAGAATAAATTTTCAAATCGTTTATTTAGCAGAATCTTTCTTCTATTTCACTTTTTCTTGTTTTTTCCATAAGAAATCAAATACTGAGGTCTCTCTACGGCCACGCAGGACGCGAATATGCAGCAGCTGCGTCTCACTCGTTGAGTGGACCGGGTTTTTAAACTCCCCACGGGAACTCCTTTAATTGCCTAGGTGATGTGTATGTGTGGAGTTTTAAATGCGTAAACATTTCTACTGTTTACGCATTTAAAAGTCCGCACGTTTACGCATTTCGTATGTTTACGAAATGCGTAAACATGCCAACTTAACGAGAAAACTGTCTGTCGTCCCTCTGTCACGTAAAGCGATCATCGCCATAAGTAATTTTCAAAAAATTCACGAGGTCCGTTATGCATTGGCAAATACGACTTTAAGGCGAAAGCCATTTTCTTTTTTTTCTCATTCGATTGTATTGATCTTCCCGAAGGCTTTCTGCCCCTTAACGTGATTTGACACTGCCTCCGGGATCGCGGGTATTGCAAGCTTTCTGCACTTCACGGGTTTTTTTTCAATGCCTCCGGGATCGGCCCACCTTTGACCAAACGACGATGCCGCGATGACGTCATCATGTGAAGTTACGTTGTGACGACATGACGACGTCATGCGGTGGCGTCATCACATGATTTTTGCGTCACTCATGCCGACGCCGACGGATTATTGTGATGAGGCACCTAAGGTTGCCGCAAAACCAATTTTATGATGGGGCTGGGTGTAAACCAGGGAGGTTTAAAAATAATTTCATTTTTTTTTTTAGTATCCTTTGTTTGAACCCGAGCAACGACTCCTTTAAGGCGAGTGTCTTAACCCCTGAGCTACAAACCCCGCTTGCAGAAAGTGAATATGCGTGTTTCATGCGAATACGTTGTACCGGCGCATTAAAGCAAATGTAAAGAGAACAGTTACTATGAATGCTTCGTTCAGTGTCGTGGTATTGAATAGAAGCCCTCTCTTGTACATGTGAAGCCGACATGGAGGATTGTATACACATCAGCGAAATTTACACTTCAAGAAAATTTTATGTTAAACTCACATTTGGGTGGTCGCGGGACGTGCCTTCTCAGGAGGCCGTAACAGACGCTGACGAAAACGGGAAAGAACGTGAAAGACGCCATACTGATGCAAACCCAAAACAATGTTCAGGGGAAAGATACAACGTACAATAATACCATGCGCTTATACGCATCACTTAGACAACTCCCTAAGCAGATTCCGCGCAGCTTTTGATCGCAGCAATCTTCCCAGTTGCGGCCTTTCATGGAACGTGTTCTTGTCAGGCGGCATTGGCTTCGGGTCATTCATCTTCTTGCTAGCGTTCAGCGGCGTCTGAAACGGCACAACGCAATACGCATTCCCCCACAACCGAAACGCGTGTTTCGAAATAAAAATTTGTCGTGAATTTTTCTCATGAATACAATATTCACGCCGGCTTTACATGTTGTCCTAGAGAGCTGTTATTTCACCATCACGAACTATTCCAAGGAAGCCTTCGTAGAAAACGTTCTTCTTCATTTGTCATGTACCTTTGGTACGATGCACTCGTATGGTTCTGACATATTCACATTCTGGAAGCTGACTCATTCTGGAAGCTGACTCTCCTGCTAACTGCCCGTCACTTAACTGGGAGCCATTCCACTCTGTGAAGGCGGGCGACCAGCAAAGCTGTGGTGCGACACGGTAGTATGGCTGCAATGTTCACATATTTGTAAAAACCCTTTGTTCACACCATCACGCACAAGAAGCATGGCACCGTCGTTTTAAGCGTCCTGTCGTCGCACGCCCCGCCGACAACCTGTCGACGCACGCAGTTTCGGCCAGAACCTAACCATACGCAGTTTCCCTGTAAAATCTTGGAGAACGCATTCCCAGGATTTCGGGACATCAGGATGGATGGATGGATGCTATGAGCGTCCCCTTTATAACGGGGCGGTGACATGTCTGCCACCAGGCTCGAAGGATAAAAAAAGAAAAAAAAAAGAAAAAAAAAACTTTCTTGTTTCATGTTGTCCTAATGCCTTATCTACATTGATTAAATCTATGTTATTATAACAAAAAATATAAAATTCACGGTCCATCTCTCTGCCTCTTAAGGCAGACTGACCTTTTTTCCCCCAATTATTTATTTTTGTACTTTATCTCTACTTTTCTGCCACCAATACTCTAACCGTCTCTTACTTATTTCTATCGCGGTCGTGTTCAGCTTTCCATTGTTGTCCCTAAAACCCAAGGCTTCATGTAGACTCCTGCCCACACGTATACCTGGGTGAATATCGCCACATTCAATCAGTACATGTTCCATCGTTTCCTTAGTTCCCCCGCAGCATGTACATTGTTCTTCTTCGTTACTGAATCTCGCTTTATAACTACGCGTTCTAAGGCAGCCCGACCTTGCTTCAAACAGTAAAGCGCTTCCCCTTGAATTATCATAAAACCTTTCCCTCCTTATTTCGTTTTTTCCTTTTCGGTAGTTACTCAGAGCCGGCTTCTTTTCCATCGCTGTCATCCAATAAGTCCTCTCCGCCTCTCTGACCTTCCGCTTAATGCTCCTTGTTGCCATATCGCCCGCACTGCCAGTCGTGTATTTACTGGTGAGCCTCCTAGTTCTTTTTCTCCACTGCGTGTCAACGCTTTTTCTATACAAATACCTGAAAACCTTCTCTGCCCATCTACTCTTCTTCATTTTCCTCAGCCTCTCTTCGAATCTCATTTTGCTCTGCGCTTCCCTCACTTCAAAGCCTGTCCCTCCCATATCACCTTTTACCGCCTCATTTGTCGTCTTCCCGTGAGCGCCCAACGCGAGGCGGCCCACCGTCCTTTGATTTACATCCATTCCTGATTGCACCTCTGACTTCATGCACACCACTGAGTTCCCAAATGTAAGCCCCGGACCATCACACCCTTCCACAGCCCTCGAAGCACCTCGTACCTATTGTATCCCCATAAAGCTCTGTGCTTCATAATTGCAGCATTCCTCTTTCCCTTTGCTACCGATGCTTTCTCTTGTACCTCCATATATCTATCCCCCTCATTTACCCATACTCCGAGGTACTTGTACTCGCTTACCCTCGGTATTTTTTGGCCCTGTATTAAGACCGTATGGTCTCCGTGATCATTGAATACCATCAATCCACATTTTGTTGCACTAAATCCTAGTCCTAGAGCCTCCCACTCCCTTCCGCATATATCTGCCAGTCGCTGTATATCATCTTGACTGTCCGCAAATAAGACAATATCATCAGCATAAAATAGACCTGGAAGCTTCTGCTCAACCATCGCTCCGACCTGTTTGTGTGACAATTAAATCCAATGTTGCTACCTTCTAGCGCTTTTTCCATCCTCGCCATGTACAGCATGAATAACAGCGGGGACAAAGGGCATCCCTGTCTCAGCCCCTTGCTAATTTCAACGCTGTCCTTGCTACTTATTCCTTCCCATTCTATACAAACTGTATTTTCTCGGTATATTTCTCTCAAAAGCTGTACACAGTCGTCACCTATGCCCACTTCCTTCAATATATCCCACAAAATTTCCTGATTAACGTTGTCATACGCCCCGGTGATATCTAGATAAGCTACGTATAAGGCCTGTTTTCTATTTTAGATATTTCTATACACTGGGTAAGAACAAACAGATTATCGTCTAACCGCCTGTCGATTCGAAATCCATTCTGAAGTTCTCCCAAAATATCATTTTGTTTCTACCCACGCTTCTATTTTTAATTTTACTGCCTGCATCGCCAACCTGTATAGCACCGATGTAATTGTTAGGGTCTATACGAGCGAATGTTATCTTTTTCTCCCTTGCCTTTATAGATTAAGTTCATTCTACTTTTTCGCCAACTGTCTGGTATTTCCTTCTCCTGTAAGCACTTTTCTACGGCTTTCAGCAGTGCTTCTTTAGTGTTATGTCCGAGTTCGTTAATGAGGCTGACGGGAACCCCATCTAAGCCCGGAGTAGTGCGCTTAGGAATTTTTCCTTCGGCCTTCTTCCAATTGAAATTCTCTAGTACTACATTTTCGTCGGTTGCACTCCTTTGCGTACTTTTACTCACCGGGGAATCCCCTGGGGGATCTTTTTAAACGAATCGGCTGTTATCTTTCGAATGTAACCTAGCGCTTCATATCCTTCCAATTTATTTCCTCCTTCATCTACCATATGTTGTTGCATTGTGACAGACCCAGCGCTTTTAGGTGGCTCCAAAATATCCTAGGCGCGGCCTTCTTCTTTTCGCGAATCTCTGTCATCCAGCGTTCACTTTCACCTTTAATTTTTGTCTCGACTAATTTCTGCACAATGGATTTTTGCTCTAAATATATTTCCCATATTTGGTTGACTTCGTCCTGTGGCCGCTTCTCCTTTTTTGCCTGTCTGTGCTCCCGTGATGCCTGACGTCGCATCTCGATCGCTTCCCGGATTTCTTTGTTCCACCAACTTTTTGGCTTTTTCTTTCCTTTCCAACAAATAGTTTTCTTCTCTATTTCCATTTCTTTCGTGATTACGTGTAGCAGCTCACTATACTTCCAGTCTTTGCCTGGTAGTTCGTCTACTTTTTTCTCGATTCTTGCGGCTATATTTGTTATTTGTTTGTCATTTAGATACGAGCTGCTAAACTTTGATTCTATGTTCTTATTTTCAATTTTATATCCCATTTGTAATATTATGCGTTTATGATCACTACCCAAGCTGTTAATGCCTTCTTCGTCTATTCTCATCTCTCTAAGTTTGTCATATATTCCTTCTGTCATGAGACAGTAATCAATGATCGATTGCCTGTTTCCGACTTCCCACGTGATCTGCCCCTCACACTTAGGCCCCACGTTAACTATCTTAAGACTATGTTGCTCGCAGAGATCTAGCAATAACTTGCCATTGGTGTCTGAATATCCGTCAAGGTCATGAATGTGAGCGTTCATGTCCCTTAGAAGGATTATTTCGGCATCATGCCCAAATTCTTTAATATCGGTGCTTATGCATTTCACTATCTCCCGATTCTTTACTCTGCAGTTATTCCCTGTCCACAAGTAAGCTACACCTAGCCACGTTTTCTTTCCACCTACTGTGCTCGAAACCCATATGTGCTCTGAACACGTTTGTTTCACTCTCTCCCATTTTGTTCTGCTATGAATTAGCATTCCAACCCCCCCACCTCTCCTTTCTGATGTGATCCTGTTACATCCTTCCCAAACATAATTTTCAATATGTGGTGGCTCTTCCAAGTCTCTAAGGTGTGTTTCTGTAACCGCATAAACACCTATCTGTTCCTTGTTTAACTGTCCCTCAATCTCTAACCATTTTGCCTTTTTTTTGCCACCCTGCATGTTAATGTAACTAATTGCAACACGCGCCTTCTCCCTTCTTTTACCTTTTCTCTGTTTTTTTTTTTCGCTATACTACCTGTCAAAGAGTCCCCTGGTTGTTTTCCTAATTACAAGCTACCTTGGGCACCGAAGGGCCCGCGTGCCCCCCAAAAAAGCTACTGCGCGTCCTGCAAGACGCCAACCCACCTCATGGCCAAGCCTCCTATCGAAGTGTATTCCGTCTCTTCGAAAACCACCCCACCTGTGCTCCTCTCTGTTTATTTCCACTACCTCGATGCCTTTCTCTCGACTAATTCGCCATATCTCTTTGTTTGCGACGACAACCGCTCTTTGCAAGCTGATATTTCGCACTGGTACTTCCGGTATTGTGCATACCACTATCTGCACCTGAGGGGAAATGGCGCGCATGTCATCGACCCCTTTCGCCAATGTGGTCGCTAGTTCGGCTGATTCTTTAGTCAAGACGTCGTTTAGACCTCCCGCGATTATCACGAGGTTACGTCCATTAGACTTAGTTGCGAGTTCTGCGCTAGCTTGTCTCATCACTGATCCCAGCCTATGTCCCGGGAATTCCCTATTAAAACTCGTTTGTCGCCTCTCACCCTTTCCTCGATTGCTTCTGCGCATGTAGCTAAATTCGAGTCCCGGCGATTATCACGTGATCCGACTTTTCTGCTGGACTCTCCCGCACCTGGCCACTGCCCCGGTTACTAGCGCGTGCTACTGCTGTTGTTTTGTCCCCTCCCGTTCCCAAGACTACTTCGCGGAAGGTGGGTCCTGTGACCCTTGCACCTGTCTTTTCCAAACCTGTTTCCCCCTTCGCGCCTACCACTGTCGGGGTCGATGCCCCATTGTTCCCGCTGTCGCTTGCTACCTTTGCTGGCATGGCTACCTTTGCCAATCCCTCCTCGGCTGACTTATGCCTCTCCGCCATAGCCATCGTTTTTTCCCGCTCTGTCGCTACCGCTTTCTCCAGCTCGGAGATTCTCACCATGAGCTCATTCTGGGCGGCCATCATTTCCATTTTCGCCTCTAACTCGCATTGCTTACACTTGGCGTCAGCTCTCTCTGTCGTCTCATCCTCACAAACCTCTATTTTCCGCCCCATTCCGCATCCTGAACACTTTACGGTCTTTTTGACCGTAAAGGGACATCTGTACGTGACGCCATCTCTCGGCGGCGGCAACGGCATGCTGCCACAACTGAATAGAAAATAGGCGGAAAAAAATATCTCTCGAAAAAAGCTAGTTATCAAAAACGACTCCGGATTCTATACAGCAGAGACCCACTGGAACATTATGGTGAGATTGCGGCATCGCACTACAAAGCGCGTGGCTTCCCAGGACAATTGAACATTGTGAAATATTATGCGCCCCATTGTTAATTATTAAACACTCTGGGAAGCCACGAGGTTTGTAGTGCGGCACTGTAATTTTAACAGAATGTTCAAATCAGTTTCTGCTGTATAGAACCGGGAGTCGTTTTTGATAACTAGCTTTTTTCATCAGATATGATTTTTTAGATGCGAAGTATCTTAAGGCGGAGCTCAATCCGGTGGTGGTGGTGGTGGTGGTGGTGGTGGTGGTGTGCGGCGTGACCACCCTTACTGCGCATGCGCATACCCTCTCCACACACCCCCTCTCCACTCACCCTCTCCAATCCCCTCTCCACTTTCCCTTTCCCCTTCTCCTCCCCACTTTCCCTCTCCACATTCCCTCTCCCCTCTCCCCTCCCCCTTTCCACATTCTCTCTCCCCTCCCCCTCTCACCTCCCCCTCTCCACTCTTCCTCGGAAACGCGGGCTAGACATGCCGAAATTCTCTCCTGCGCAACGCCGCGATGAGCTCGAGCGCATGCGCGTCCCCTCCGCTTCTCTCTCCTCTCCCACGCTGCCCCCCTCTCGCCCGCCTGTCGACCGCGTTCCCCGCTCGCCCTGCGAGAATTAACGGCCAGGCTAGATGGAAGATACGACGCGCGTAGCGTCCCTCTTCGCGTTCCACGACGCGAGGTCGGTAGCATGCCCAACGAACGCCAACGGAACGCGCTCGTGCAAGTGCTCCGGCTTCGCATCGCCTCATGGTCCCCTTTAGCGGGAGATGGCGTATTTTTTTCAACTATATTTCCCATTCAGTTACGGCAGGCCGCCGCAGTCACCGACGAGAGATGGCGCTACATGCTTGGTGTCCCCAAATCCTGGTCATGAATGCAGGTTCGCCTTCAAGAGCGACACACGAAAGCGCAATCGGGCCCCGTTCGCATCGTCTTCTCATTCGCTTTGCCGCGCTTCGCTTCTCAGTGGAGACACCTCAGCTGTGGCGCAAGGAAAGTAACGTCTGTGCGCGTAACATTGGCCGTTTTAAACTCTTAGAATGCATCTTGCATGTGCAGTTGAGAAGTGCCCACTACGCCATAATTCCTTTTGCGAATTAACAAAATACCCACTAAGCGTCTGTAAGGCGATACGCTCACCTACACAGCTGAACACTATGTTGGTGCTGTGGCTGATGATTATGATCAATTATGCCTGAGCACTCGTTGCGTCATTAGGGAGCCTACATGAATGTAGGCTCCCTATGCGTCATTCACATGGTGTGGCGCCTGGTGAGATTATACGCTTCTGCCGCGCAATATTACATGCGTTGATTACACACGACTCTTCGCACTGCATAACAGCTGTAGACTTTTTTAGGGGTATCCAAATACTCGAAACTTCGAATATTCGATTGCAATAGTTCGGTATTCGATTCGATTCGCCAGGCACTTTTACTATTGAAAATACTTGAAGACCACAAAGCTCCCTAACAAGTATTAAAACTAGCGCAAATAATTACATACATGTGCTAAAATTTTAGCACAAGTAGACAAAACAGATTTAGTGGTCCCCCCCCCCCTCTTTGCAAATATTGTGACAGTACTTGGGTGCAGTGGCCAGAGCATGATATTGAAGACCGTGACGAGCTGTTTTCACTGCTCCTCCCAATTCAGAAGGCATGCTTCGACGATTAAGCCATGACAAGATTGACGCATGATCATTAGTGTGCCGTGTGAGCGGCTGTTTTCGCTGTCTGTAGGAGTGGTGAAATGCACAAAGCTGTCGTTGCTTTCCGAGCATACATGTATCTTACCCTCCTTCATGACAACATTCACTAACTGCATGCGTGGTACTGAAGGCTATGGTATTGTGCAATCTATAAAAAGTTCCCGCATATTATTTGCTGCGCAACGAATCTGCTTTTCGGTGGCTGCTTGGTGAAAACTTTTCTTCAAAATTCAGTAGCTGTACTATTCGTACGTAAAAAAAGAAAATATTCGAAAAATTTGTGATTCGTTCCGCACTGATTTTCATTAATTGAACTCACTTCGAAGTTGCAAAATGGGATATTCGCAGACGCCTAAGTTTTTCTTTTTGTTTTCGAAGCCGTTTGAAGCCCTGGCGTGGCAGTGTTAGAGCACCTGAATGCCGCGCAGAGTTCCCGAGTTCGATTCAGTCTCGAACACCTAATTTTTATTCTGCATCTATCGCAATTTCTCGCTCACAGACAACGCCGCCATTGGAATTTTTGTGCGACACGGGCCATTGCGTTAAAAGGTGTTCAGTCCACTGGATTAAACGCTCGGCTTCGGAAGCTGGGGCCGATCAGAACCCAGCACCACCAAAAACATTGTTTCGTGCATTTATTTCTCGACAGCGATTTATCTTACGTGGTAGAGGGACGAACGCAGTTTTCTCGTTCAGTCGTCATAGAAATGCGCACGCATTTAATATGATTAGTCGGAAAATTATTAGAGGAGCCCTACAAAACCTCTCTAAGTTATCAATGGAATGCCTGTACTGTTTAATTATACGTTGCTACACAAACCTCTAGCTGTAAAATAAAAGTAACGAACTATATTCGGGGACAACTTTCTGTGGCAATGAAGCGAAGGCTACAGAGCCACAATGCACGTATCCTACCGCTAATGAATCTAGTCCCACAATTGCGTCCGTATTTTCTGCTTGAGATATATAAAATACTCCTTCATTTTCTATACGTAGCTTTTTGAGACGGAACGCAGTGCACACAAGCGAGATATTTGTCTTTCTTTTACTTGATATAATTTGCATTTTTGCGTGCTTGAAAAAGTCGCGCCTTTTACCCGCGCGACAAACCGGACTACTTCGCGTAGCAGTACATGTGCAGACGCTCCGCCCCCGTAGCTTTCCCTTCATTGCCACAGAAAGTTGTCCCCGAGTATAGGCGACCTTAATATTCAATTTGTCTTTAGTGGCAACAGCCATTAGCGTTTGGTGAATTTTTGTTTCGCTTCGTTAGAATTAAGGTTAACTTGTGGTCAACGTTTGTGGCACACTCAAACCATTTGTCGTACTGTATCGTAGAACCAGATTTCCCGCGTTTGTCTTTTTTTTTTTTTGTAACCTTCGATATTCTTTTGCTGACCTCTCTCTTGGTTGTGTACCTTTACACTGCTTCCCGCGACTCCCGTCATGCATTAGACCTAGTTCGCACCTTTTTTTTGTGTCTCGAAACGTCGCGAACACACTTGTGTGCTACAGAAAAGAAAGATTACAATTATATTCTTCAGAAATGTCATTGAATAATGCCGCAAGAAATCGATTGAGGTTTTACTGAAGAGTAATAGATTACTCATGCCTTACTTTCCTGCGAAAATAATACAAGCACAGGAAATACAACGAGCTGGCCTGGATATCCGTATACCAAGATGTCGTCTCGCGCTCTCGGGGGCCCTACATACGTTAATGTCGCTCCGTGCGCGACGAGCCCTACGTTCAATGTGCGATGCGTGAGGTCTACAAGATATTGTTGACGTGAGGTCAAGCTTACATCGGTCAAACCGACCGATGTATCAATGACCACTTAGAGCATGCCCTTTCGCTAAAGAACAGAACAGGGCCATATTGGTTATCTGAGTTTATCGGATAAATTCGAATTCGCAAAAAGTTTACCAGCGAGTGTGTATCGCATTTTTAGGATTTATCCGTAAACACGAAGCCCTATACTTATAAAGAACAGCGCCTTAAAACGACTAGGGAAGAGAGAGGACTCCGCCACTGTGAAATCAATAAACCCTGGAGTGGGCGTTTCTGTGAAACAGTAGCGGTTCTTTCAGGCCAACATTTGAGACAGCGCCAAGATGAGAAAATACTTAGCACTCGAATTTTCCTCCTTGATTATGCGGGAGGCTGCGTCCGTGAGAAAATCGCGGGCTTTCTATGGTGGAGTTAATATTATTTCGCGAATAAACTGGCTGGTTAATTACAAACAATTACTAAACGAAGTAATTGAATTGTACAGTTAACATTATCAAGTAAAACAGTAATCGAATTATAATACCGCTAAAGTGCAACTGGCAAGTCGTCACTTACAAGTCATGGGCTATTACGCGTTTTCAACGAGATAATGTGCTTCTCTGTTGCAGAATGGATCTACTGTTTGAACATCCTGCACGGCTTAGCAGCTCTGCCGTTCATCTACCTGTCCTCCTTCTTATTTTCCCAGCCTGGTGTTGGATTTTCTACGATGGCAATCTTGACATTCATTATCTGTGAGTTTGACCACCTTTTCCTACCATCACTCAGCTGGATCAAAGCCACAAAGGACGAAAACAAAAAAAAAAAATCTCCATCTGAGAGCCGTTATCACTGTAATGGTACTCTTCATGACCGCTCGCCATTATGAGTAACGGACTGGATTGCAACAGAATGCAAACGCGCCAGGGTGAGGCAGACAGGTGGGCAGATGCATGAGATTAAGAAGTAGGCGGGGATAACGGTGCCGCAGAAAGTACGTAACCGGAGTTAATAGCAGAAACATGGAACAGGCCTCTGCCATGCAGTGGGCGTATAGTCAGGCTGATGATGATGCTGGTTGTAACTTTCAATGCATATGCTTCGCGCAAGTATCGGCAGATAAGATGGAAATCACGTATACAAACACAGAAGGTTTAAGTATGCGAGGAGCGTTGATACCAAGTTTGTGAAATGCGGATGGCTGGAACGTTTGTTTGTTGGCAGTACAAATGCAACAGCCATCACGCAATCACACAGGAGGGAGAGAAGTGTCTGGAACGACTCTGTAGCTTTTTCAATGAGACCGATGAGCACAATAGGGGTCTCATAATAATACTTTCAGGAGTATTTCTTTTTCCAGAATTATTGTTAAATGAGTTCGAAGGTTCAAGCCAGTGAAACGATTGCCTCAAGTAGAGGTGCTATTACGGACATTTGCACGAGTACTCACACTAAAGCAAAACTCAGCTCGGCAGTTTACACGCACAACTGAAAAATAAGAGTTTTTTTTTTTCAGCAGTTCTCCCTGGAGGTGACCAGAGCAAAATAACGTCGCTCATGCTTTCGCTTCGTTTTTAGATGTGACCGGATGTTCGTGGTGCGATTAACTCCTAACCCGAAATTTTAGGTTGATCTCGGGATTTGGGTATTCGAAAATACGCCTCCGAGCCTTTCACTCGCAGAACTCGCGCGTTTCTCCTATATTACCATGAAGTGGCGCATGAACAGTGCGCAGCAAACTCGGACAACCAATGCAACACTTGCAGCTTAATATGCAATGGAGCGACAGTACAGTGAAAGAATATATGCCTGCCATAGATTAACCACCTCACGGTTTCCTTTGCCCATCACTCTGTCAGTCATCTAATTGCAGTTCAATGGCACTTCCGTTCTCCTTCAGAACATAACCCGAAATCCTTTCGACTGTCACTGTGTTACCTACTCAGCAACTGCAGAAAATACTCGAACTGTAACAAGCAGTAAACGTGCTATGCGCCATGGATGCACAGGGTGGAACGAATGGTGAGGCGCAGGCGATACCATGTTGCCTTCATTGCAAGAGAGAGCGAGGCGCAGCTTAAGGTAATCCATTGAATATGCCATTTACTTGTCATGAAAAATAAACAAGACGCTAAATGCTGGAGCAGCGATATCTTACTTTGCAATTAACTGCAGCGCAACGGCCACGCACGTTCTTTCTTTGGTACTATAGACCATCGCACGTGCGTTTAGAAGAAGCATCCATGCCCCAACTATCACACGGCGTTGGAGCCGTCACACATCACATGGATGGCGGGCTTAGTTAGTTCACAGCTCATTGAGAATGAACACTGGTAGCAAGCATGCGATAAGAACAAGCAGGACGCTGTCGTGATCGTTCTGTCTGACCCCCCCCCCCTAGGATAAGAATATGCCGGACGATGGCGTGGTCGCGCGCGCTATTTCGACAGACCTCAATAGACGGCTCCTACCCTTGTACATGTTTTGCTCTCCCCGCTTATTTACTTCGCATTGAGGCGACAAACAGCACGAAAACCGCTTCGCTTCCTGGAATGGCCATATTCCCTTACTCTGAAGTAACGTAGTACTAGGCGAGTTGGTATAGATTTATGTCGAAGCGTAGCGCGAGGAAAAACAGGGAACAGTAAAGAATACACAGGACAGGCGCCATCAGGGGCGTAGCCAAGGGGGGGGGGTTGGGGGGGTTCAAACCCCCCCCCCCCGAAATTTTTCGGTTTTGCTTGCGTATATAGGCACGCACACATACAAACGCACGCACGAACATACATAAAGTATGGTTGAACCTCCCCCCCCCCCCCCGAAAAAAATTTCTGGCTACGCCCCTGGGCGCCATTACTGGGAACTAAAGTTCAATGGAAAGAAAATCCGCGTCTCATAGTTGGCAATGACAACGCCGAAATGACATCACGTGAACATCCATGAAAAAAACCAAAGAAACAAAAACAAAACAGAATCAAACAGGCTGTAACAACTTGCGTAAAGCCAGAAAACAGGGGTTATCTACAGAACTGCGAGCCGGAGTTATCTGAGATGTTTCTTGAAGGTAAGCGTACTCCGCTTCTTGTAGATGTATCGATGAGTGGCTAACGCACGTGTCATTATCCTGTTTTATCGAGGCCTGTCCTGTCGCGCCTGTCCCGTGTGTCCTTTACTGCGTCCTGTTTTTCCTCGCGCTACTCTTCGACATGAATTCCTTAACTCAAGTGTTTTGTAAGATTACGCGAGATCGGATCCTAAAGGCGTTAGCTGCTAGCCTTACTTGGTATAACATTCGAATTTTTGGTATCGCATTCAGTGCATCGCCGTTGCGGCGAAAAGGTGATTTCTTTTTGCTTCGACTCTGTTACACTGTTTCATTGTATTGCGATCTTTTGCAGCTTTACTGGGCTGCATGGCATCGGTGTTTATAGAGCACTACGCGCTCACCATGGAGAGCTCCCCGCTGATTGCGCTGGTGGAAATAGTGCTACAAGTTCTGCGCCTGCTGCCTTCCTTCTCCTATTCGCGGGGCCAGACGAAGCTCTTGCAGCTCGCCAATGAGAACTTCATCTGCCGCATCGGCGGACAAGTGCTCGAAGCCGCCTGTTTCGCCAAGACCGGCGAAGCGAAGCTTTCGCTGAAACAGTGCTGTGCACGTAAGAATCTTTATTTTCTTACCTCTTTCACAGCAAACTAAGCGATTCGTATATTGCATCTAACTAGGCCTACTCAATAGAAAACCCCTAGCGGGCATGTGCCGCAGAAATTGGGCGAGCCCAATACTCAGCACTGGTCCACAAAACCATAAAACACAGAAATATATGTAAACACAAGAAAGCAAGTAAATAGATAAATAAAGAAACGTGTAAATAAATAGCATACGCTAAATTAAAAAAATATATTCTTTGCCTTTCTATACGTTTCATCAAAATTATGTGCCACCTCTGTGCCATGCGTTCGACAGCTTCAACCACATTCACAGAGTGGAATGCCTCATGAATTTTTTCTGTGCCTGCGTCGTTGCAGTTAACGTATCCGAAAAAAAAAATTGTAGTGGCTTAGCTTGGCTATGGCAGGATATACGTAGCGTTAGCAAAGGTTCACCTGATTATTCTTAGCTTTGTAGTTTGTCTAGGATTATTAGCCTTCTTCTGTTCATTCTTCGTACGCTGAACCGGTAATTGCGAGGCAACTACTTCGGGATCCGATGAGATAAGCTTCTCGGCTCTTCTGCGCCGTCGAGCAGCATTTGCGCTCTACTTCTCCATGGCGTTACCCACCTGCAAACGGCAGTCAGAGGCGCTATCAAGCGGCCCCAGCGGTCCGACGGCGACTGCACAGCGAAGGCGAATAGCTGCGCGCGCGCCGGCGCCACTGTGTCTATGGCAACGACATCACTCCTCTCGAATGCGGCGCAGACAAGCAGCGGCGAGCCGCGCGCGGCGGTGGCGGAGTCTGCGCGCGCGCCGGCGCCAGCGTGTCTGCCGCGCCTATAGACGACGCCACTCCTCCCGAACGCGCAGATCAGCAGCGGCGAGCAGCGCGCGGCGGTGTCGGAGAGCGCGTGAGATGCCAGCTCCGGTGACCCAGCTGTATGACATCACTAATCCTCGCGCATTCGCAGCACGGCTCATGACCCTCCACGCGAAATCGGCTCCGGCTAGGCAAGTGTAGCTAACGCTACAAAAAAATGCCGAGTGTCCCTTAGACTCTTGCTAAGATGACTCGAGAAGCGAAAACCTTACTGGCGATGCACTAAAAAAATTCGGCATCATGCTACATTCTCTGTAACACCTGAAGGCGAAAGTATGCTGCACACATTGTAACGCATTACCACTTGGTAATGCACACATGGTTATACAATTGGTGACCAGACCTTGCAAGACGTAACGATACCACAGTGTCAGACACATGCATTAAACTGCCTCGACTTTCTCAGTCGGTAACATTGTTCCCACCTTCATATGAAACTTTTTGCACCTAAGCAGGACGGTTTGTCACTTTGGTGCTGGGACTACCAGCGTACGTCCCTCGCCGCCAGGAGCGAGGGTAATAACACTGCGACGAGAATTCGCTTCAGAAGCGATGGCTGAGCCCTCCCTAAAGAGTCAGCTCGTACTTCCCATACCATCACGCGCAATTCTGCAGTTTCTAAATGCACTATCTGCTGGCGCTTTATAGGAAATTGTTTTTCCCGCACGTCTATGCAGATATCAACGACCCCGATCCAGCGAAGTACGCAATCAATCCAGTGGACCCTCATAATTATTCTGCCTGCTACGAGATGCTCACTCTCGCTATCGAAGGTCCTGTGCTTTTCGTGTTGCTCATATGCCTCGACCGCTTCTGGCTCCGTCGGCTCGACCAACGTTTGAGCGAACCCGATTCTGAACAGCAGCTCATGATGAAAGACCAGCCTGGTGCTCAAGGCCTCGGCGCAAACGTGGGCAGCACAAAGGTACCTATAAATGTTGTTTGGAGTTAGAAAAGCATGGGACGGTATTTACAGTGCGATTTTAACACTCTTTACGGCGGAGTTGCATATAGCTAGATTGTGGCGGATCGCGTCCGCGTACAAAAGACGCGCAGAACAACAGTTTTCGGCGAACCAATTAACTCGACTAATCCAGCGTATTTGTGTCGAAAAAAACTAACGTGGCGTAAGTAAACATGACGGTGTACGATTTCGCCGCCATGGCAGAATGAAGTCAACGATTTTGCCCGAAAGAGAAGACCACTTGCATAAGAAACGAACGCCGCGCCGTTTCTATACTTTCGAAACAACGGGGTTCCTTTCGACAAATGTAGTTCTAGAACGTGCGTGCGTGTTACAATCGTGCCCAAAACCAAACCAGCATCAAATTATTTATTCTTAAGTTTTCCCAATGGAAAAATAATTGCGCGTTAAAATCAGAGGCGTGCTAGAATCGTGCAAACAGGGTACTACAGGCGTCGAAAGCGTTGCGAGGTTGGGGAAAGAGTAATGCATTAGTGAGGGCAGAAACACTAAACGTAACTTAAGCTTCTCTTTTGAAGCCATTGCTTTTCTGGGAATTTAATTCTTTCTCAGTTTCCAACTATACACTGACAGATCGCTACTGTCAAATGCCAATCCACAGTGCCTCGCGCGTAATGTTCTCTCTTCGTTGTTTTCTGCTTTGTTTTTTTTTTTTGATGTTGTTTTCCACGTTCTTCTTTCCGTTTTTTTTCCCCTGTGTATATAACCATCGAGGGTAGATCACAATAAAATATCAGTTGCGACGCAGCGCTCCTTCCATAAGTACCTTTCTTTGTCCCCGTGTTTGCGACGCGTTTTTATTCATTATCGTGAACCACATCCAACTAGCTCAGTTAGCAGTCCTTATTGCGTGTACCTATAATGAAGTTCGCATTCAAGTTAGAGTAGGATAATTTTTTTAAGTGCGTAGTTGTGCGAGGCTTATCGTGCGCGTCTGCGCGCAACTGCAGCCTCGAATGATAGAACGTTTTCGGGCCTCGTTGCAAACCTTCACAAGAGGACCCTGGCTGGACCCTCCCACGCTCGACGAAGGCTTTTTCCAGTAGCTACATAAACCATTTATACATAATTAACGCTATACAGCAGAACCTACCTCGACAAGGGACTGCAACACCAATTTTAAATACTGCCACTCAGCGGTTTCGCACGTGTGGTAATGTCACAAGAATACACGTTCTGAATAAATGATTTTGTGGTGATTTGGGCACGAGTGCACTGCAGATTGTTCTTTTAGCGGAATCCACCAACAATTGGTTCAAGTCATCTCCGTCACGGAAATGACGTCAGCAAAGGGGAACGCGGACATAGAAAAAAGATCAGAAAGAAAACATTGCCTGAGGCATCCTATCAGGCAATCGAACATATGCAAATTATCTTTCTTAACGAACAGCAGTGCTGCAACTGCTTCTGTAGCGATACATTTCACTTTCGCATTTTGAATGATTCCTATGAAAGAGAGATCAGCCGTCACTTTTATTAAATATCACGAACAGTACAATTAACAGTAACAGAACAGTGTGTACGTGTGTGTCTGAGTTATGATCCTATATTTATCTGTTATGAAGTGTCGCCATAACTCAGACATTTCATAAGCCTCATGGCTGGAGACTCACTAATCTCCTACACACATAGTTGAAATTCTTCACGCTGCATTCTTGGCAAAGTCGCAGAAGTTCCATGGCGCATTATGGCTCAATTTGAATCTAATTATCTAGCTGAATACTTCCAGGAGAATGTCAAAACTGAAGATTATCAACTTCCTCACAGGCTGCCAAGCGCTACGACACAGATGTGCTTCAGGAGGATAAACTGGTCACTGGACTGCTCTACGAGCGCATGCCGCCACCACAAGGCGTCAGTCCAGCAATGATAGTCTGTCGCTTGCAGAAGTCGTACGGCTATGTCGACACCAACGTGGTGCTGAAGGCAAGTTTTTACTGCGAAAGCTGTCATGGGATCACAACAACAGTGCCGTAGTTGTCCGCCGTCGCCACCGCAGCCGGTGTCCGTAACCGCTAGAAAAAATTTAATGAGAAAACATATCCAGAACCGGATGGGATTTTAGCCCAGGCCCTCTGCGTCGCAGCCAAGTACTCTACTATAGATCTCCGCTGGTGCTTGAAACTCCGTTGCATAAAAAAAACTAAATAAAAAAGGTGTCATGCCGGGCAAGGAATCGCGTTAACATATGTAATGTAGCGTGGCAGAAGAGTAAAAAAACAACCAAGCGTCACACAATGCTAATTGCGCAAGGAGTGTGTGGTTTAAAGCTTCCCACACACTACAAAGTGCTCCGCCATAATTCTTAATTGTCATAAGCACATGCAGCATCAACAAAGTCTACGTAATGCCTCACAAATGTGTAGCGGGTATACCTCGCTTATCCACAGAAAGACGAAGAATGGCAAAGTGGGTGCTCCCATAATTCACAAAAATTATTATTTATGGCGTAGTGGATACTTTGCATGCGTACATGTATTAGTTACCCCAAGAGAGTTTAGAACGGGCTCTATAGAAAGGCCACTTTTCCAGCTTTCGTTGTGACTGTGCTGCGCGTTCCGCACGGGCCCGGCGCTTTTTTAAAATGGTACCTCATTCGCAAATCTGAAATTAAAATATATTAAGGTAATGTTGTGACTCCTTTTTTTTAACGTGGTTGTTGGTAAAAACGGTCATATAGTAGATACGCCTGCCTTTATCTTGGACATGTCGTCGAACCAGAATATTGCAGCGATGAAAGCATTATATACTTAAGAGCGTAGACTCTCCAAAAAAAAACAAAAATATAGAGAGAGAGGGAGCCGTAGTAACTCTTCAGGAGCCATCCAACAGTATTTGATCGTACGAAACACGATTACCAGAAAGCAACGGGTGGTTGAATGCACTGTCTTGGGTAGTAGGCTTGTAGCGGCCTTGGAATGGTGGCACGGCGTATGTTGAGGTATTGATTCTTTGAAGTAAGTTCGCTTTTAAATCTTGAGAATTCTTACAGCCAATGCACTTGTACGTGCCCGCACCTGTCTTGTTTTTCAGAGTCGAAGTTTCGTTCCAAAAACCAGCAGAGTTAGAGCCGTGGACGCAGATACGAAATTGCTTAATTTCGCACAAGGCATCTAATTTCGTTGGTGCGTCCCAGATTACGTTTTTATGGCATGGATAAGCACTTGGGGGCTTTTGATTTAAGATTTGTTACGTAGTTTGCCTCTAAAGAATAGATTATGGCTCATAGCTGCTCGTTTATCGAGCATGTACCGTAGTATGTCCAAGCCGTTGTATATGGCGTGCAAATCCATGGCAGCACATCTATTCTTGGAGCAGGGGCGTAGCCAGAACTTTTTTTCGGGGAGGGGGGGTTCAACCGTACTTTATGTATGTTCGTGCGTGCGTCTGTATGTGCGCGTGTATATATACGCAAGCAAAATTGAAAAATTTCGGGGGGGGGGGGTTGAACCCCCCCCCCCCTTGGCTACGCCCCTGTCTTGGAGCGTGAAGTTGACTGGTTGTAACTGTGACAGCTCTCGGAGAAGATTCAGCGCGACCTAACCTAACCTAGCCTAACGATTGGTTCACTAATTATCGCATGGTTCTGCGGTTGTGTATTGAACACGCTGTGCCCGTGATGGCTTGTGCGGTGTAACCATGAAAATAACACTTTTCGGTTGTCATGATTAGTGTTAGCAGCGCTGTGGGTGCTCGGAGGAGCGGCAAGCAATGCCTTAATGTGTATGCCAGTGAAAGTTCACAACGTGACCCTTCGATTTTTCAGATTTTGCTATAACATTTTGTTTCCAATGCGCAGGGCTTAAGCTTCACCGTGAGACCCGCCGAGTGCTTCGGCCTCCTCGGTGTGAACGGCGCCGGCAAAACGACCACGTTCAGGATACTCACGGGCGAGATACTGCCGCACGATGGCGATGCCTTCGTTAACGGATTCTCAGTCGTTCGCGAGCGTTCCCAGGTAAGAGGAGGCGTTTGAACAGTAATGAACCCCGTAAGCGCCACGCGAGTAAGCAGCCGTATATACGTGAGCATCTAGTTCGAAGTAAGTTGGAAGTCATTGGGGAGAAGTTTTACGATTGTAGATATGTATATGCAAGGTTTTTTTTTATCTAGTAAACATTGTATAAGGCTTGAGTGACCGGAGTGCATGATTGACTGATTTGACGGGATCTAATCTCTTCATAATACGCGTTTTAGTTTGTATCTTGCATATAACCAATTAAAATTAAGATGTCCCGCGGTTCACCATATGAAACGTTCATTAGATGTGGCGATCACATCATATATCAAATATGACCGGCAGACGCTATCGGCGACAGTATTGTTCCATAAATCCCAGAAAGCGATGTAATCCTGAGCAACTTGCAGGAATGGATGCAATTAACGCGGATTGCGGCAATGAAAAGAGAGACCACTCAGTTGTCACAATTGCAAAACTGCACAAAGCGCTGCCGTATGCAAAGCGCGCTTTCCCGCAACGCTCTTGAGTGGTGCTCTGTCACTGCAGGCATACCGATGGCTAAGTAGTCTTCACAGCAAAGCAAGCACATCGCTCCCGTGCTTCAGGAGAGGTCACGCAACCCCTGTGCGCCTGCGCCGCTTAGCTGGCGCTGCGCGGAGCGCGGTCATAAAGCCCCTTGATAAAGCCCCAAGATCAAGGGGCTTTACACGGCCACTCTGCGCCATGCTCGTACCAAGCGTGGACGACTCTGTACATGCGAGAACGAATTCCGAATGCTTTCCAGGCGTTTCATTTTTCTCTCCTTGTCGCAGCAGTCCATGCTATCGTTTGCCTACACGGACATGTGATTTGTGATCCCTTCGAGACGGCGCACAATCACGTAATCATTCATTAATGTAGAGTAAACCACGGCTGCACTTTCCGAACGCAGACCACACGCTACCATAGTGCCGACCGCCGCTGCTGCGCGCAGTGCATTGTGCTCTAACGACGGCCGCGTGGAGCGCGTGAAATAGAACGTGTTCTATCTCTGCGCCGGCGGTGCCAAGCACGCCGAATGCAGCCGGATGCGCCAGCTACGCCATCATGCCAGTACTTTTCACTTTTCACCGGCGTAGCTTAACCGCGCCGCGAGTGGTCGCGCGCGCGCACTACGCCGGACTAGGAGGTTAAACACAGATCGAAAAGACAGATCGATCGAAACACGACAAGGGCTCGGTGCTGTCTTTTGTAAGCTGTCACTGTGGGCTGTCTACGATGCCCTCAATAACTGGTACACAGCCCCTGTGTCGCCGCTATATGTCGCCCCTCGCAGTTCCATCGCTACCTGGGCTACTGTCCGCAGCGCGAAGGCCTTCTGGACATGCTGACCGGCCTGGAGACCCTGCTGCTGTACACCCGAATGCGCGGCATACAGCTCACCGAGCAGTACCTACACACACTGCTATCCATTTTTAACCTCGAAGATATCGCCGATCAGCTTGTGGCACAGTACAGGTGCGCAGTGCAGTTATTTCTTGTATATATCCTCTATGACTATACAAGCAAACCGTCAAAGCAGGAAGGGTTAAAACTATCGCAAATCGATTCTGCACAAGCGCGCGATGATATCGTGATCGAAAAATTGTGGTATAAAAATATTACAGCAGATACGACGCATTGTTGGGAGCCGAATTCATGCGATTTTGTTCGTTAAAGCAGCGAGAAGGCCGTGGGCTATTCGAACAGTCGTAATGTGCCAGAATATAACACATTAGGCCTTAACTTGCTTCTAGCATAAGATATCTTAAGAAACACGACATGTGCAATATTATTAACTTGAAACATAACTAATTAGCGCAAAAAAGGACAAAGTGCAAGGAGATGCATGAAAACAGACAGGATGCGGCGCTAACTGGTCTCTTTTCTTCACTTTGCCCTCCGTCCTTTTTTGCGCTAATTAGTTATGTTTGAAGTCAGTTCGCACCAACTAGCCCAACTCGCATCTCTAATACAGTAATGTTATTAGCATGAAATGTTGCGGTCACGTGGCCTTTCTGGTAGTCAGCCAATTGCACAGCCTTGTTCAAGTTGTGATCAGTATTTCAAGTAGAGGTCCAATGCAGAGTAGCACAGAAAAGCTGACAATATATATATATATATATATATATATATATATATATATATATATATATATATATATATATATATATATATATATATATATATATAATTGTAGAGCAGCATTGGAACGTTGTAATGGGCCGTCCTCTTCAGCGCCTTCTAGTGGGTCGCCCTCTTCGTCTCTTCTCGGAGACGAAGAGCTCCTCGTGCTCGTGAGAGGCTGCGCTTCGTCGTGACTGTCGTGCATCGTCGCCGTCAATCCAGCCGTCAATAAACGCCTTTACAAAGTGGTGGAGAGTGCTGTACCGTCACCACAACTTCGGTCTCCATTCGATGCCCCTGGAGCTCCGATCCCGTACCGTGCCATCTACCATGCCGCAAGACGCCGCTCTGCAAACGCCGCCTCCTGCCCCGACCGCTTGTCCCGGTGTCCCCCGTATCCGCGACCCTCCTGTCTTCACCGGCGCGGATGGCACCGACGTCGAGGACTGGCTCGCGATCTACGAGCGTGTGAGCGTCCCCAACAAATGGGACGAAGCAGGCAAGCTGACCAACTTGGTTTTCTACCTCGCGGGTGTGGCAGGCATGTGGTACAACAACCATGCATCCGATTTCCCGACGTGGTCCGATATCAAGACCGCCATCGTCAACGTGTTTGGCCGCCCTGCCGTTCGTAAGCTTCAAGCCGAACAGCGCTTACGTGAACGAGCTCAGCAGGCAGGGGAATCGTTCACGAGCTACATCGAGGACATCCTTGACCTGTGCAAGAAAGCCGACGCGAGCATGTCGGAGTCTGACAGAATCAGGAATGTTCTGAAAGGCATCGACGACGATGCCTTCACTATGCTGCTGGCCAAAAACCCTCGCACAGTGGCAGAGGTCATTACCCTGTGCCAAAGCTACGAGGAGCTGCGCCGGCAGCGCTTGATGACCCGTCGACCGCCATCACGCGATGCTGATCTCGCAGGCTTGTCGGCAATTCCTGACCACTCCACCTTGCTCGCCGAAATCAAGTCGTTCGTGCGTGAGGAAATTGCCCGCCAGGTCTCTCTACTGGCTTTCACTCCACCGCAGCATGTTGACCAGCCGCCAACTACACTTCTGCCTCCTCTCCGCCGAGCGATTCAGCAAGAAATCGCGGAGGTCATTCCCGAATACCACCAGCCGCCTCTAGTGCCTGCACCACTAAGCTACGCGCAAGCTGTAGCCAGGCCGCCCCCAGCGATTCCTGTGACTGGCCCGCGGAGTTACGCCGAAGCCGTCGTCGGACCACAGGCCTTCGACGCGGCTGTGCCGCCTACATACGTCGACGTCGTCCCCAGGCCCCGACTGCTGCCCACAATGCACTCATATCAGCAGCCGCCTCGTCCATCCCGTTCTGCGACATGGATGGGACCCGCGAATAGCTGGCGCACTTCCGACAACCGCCCCATTTGCTTTGCGTGCGGTTGCGCCGGTCACGTCGCACGCTACTGCAATCGCGTGCAGCCGCCTCGGGTCGCATCAACCCTGACCAGCTCATCAAGCAGCCCTTATTATGACCAAGCGCCGCCTATGTCACCGACGTCCCGCCCCGCACCATCTACCCGCCGTTCACCGTCTCCACGACGTCGCTCACTGTCGCCGATGCGGCCACGTTCGGGCTCACGCGACCAGGAAAACTAGTCGTCGCAGTCCACGAGGCAAGGGCTGCGACGCTATCGAACTGCGAAAGCCCTCAGCGAAGCCCCTCGAACGTGATTGACGTATTTGTGGACAGTGTTCGCGCATCTGCCCTTATCGACACTGGAGCCGCCGTATCCGTTATGGACGCCAAGTTTAGCCGATTACTGCGAAAAGTAACGACGCCGCTTTCCGGGCTCTCCCTCCGTACAGCCAGCGCCCAAAGTATTCACCCAACAACGGTGTGCACAGCTCGCGTCATTATTCAGGATGCTCTGTACGCCGTCGAATTGATCATAATTCCTGCCTGCTCTCACGACGTCATCCTAGGATGGGATTTTCTCTCCCGCCACGACGCCGTCATTCATTGCGCACCAGCCGAAATAGAGCTCTCACCCTTCTCTGAATTGGCGCCGGCAGACAGTCCATCGGCTGCGGGCAAGGTACTTGTCAAAGACGACACCAAGGTGCCTGCAAACTCGTCGACGGCGGTGTCAGTGTACTGCGCCAGTCTCTCCGACACCGTTGCACTTCTCTCGCCATCTGACCGTGTTTGCACGAGGAAAGGCATGCTGGTGCCTTTCGCGACCGTGCAAGTCACTCAGGGCAGTACGTCAATTTTTGTTATCAACCCATCTCCGTACAGTGTTACGTTGGTCCGAGGGGAATGTCTCGGCAGCGTGGAACCCCTCGAAGACGCACAAGTTATGGACGAACCAGATGAAATGCACTGCCGCAGTTCCAGTACGCTCGGCGCTCTTTCGACGTCTGGTTCATCACCCGCTGATGTCTTTGGTTCCTCCATTGCTGACGATCTTACACCGGTCCAGCGCTCCCAGCTTCTGGGCCTATTGGACGAATTTCGCTCTTCTTTCGATGTCGCTCAAACTTCTCTCGGCCGCACTTCCGCCGTTACGCATCGCATCGACACTGGCGCCCAGCCGCCACTGCGGCAACGTCCATATCGCGTGTCTCCCACAGAACGTCGGGTAATTAATGAGCAAGTGGACGATATGCTTCGACGCGACGTTATTCGGCCCTCGGACAGCCCATGGGCGTCTCCCGTTGTTCTCGTTGCGAAGGAGGACGGTTCCGTGCGGTTCTGTGTGGACTACCGACGGCTCAACAAGATCACTCGCAAGGATGTTTATCCGCTGCCGCGAATCGACGACGCAATTGACAGCCTCCAAGGAGCAGAATACTTTTCATCTCTCGATTTGCGCTCGGGGTACTGGCAAGTACCCATGGCTGATGACGCTCGACCGAAGACAGCCTTTGTCACGCCCGACGGCTTGTACGAGTTCAACGTCATGCCGTTTGGTCTGTGCAATGCGCCGGCGACCTTCGAGCGCATGATGGACACCGTTCTGCGCAACTTGAAATGGCACACGTGCTTGTGTTACCTGGACGACGTCGTCGTTTTCGCTCCGGACTTCTCTACGCACTCTTCAACGTCTGCGGCATGTTTTGACGCGTTTGACCAACGCCGGCCTCCAACTGAACCTGAAGAAGTGCCGATTTGCAGCACGGCAGCTGACAATCCTAGGCTACGTCGTGTCCAAGGACGGAATCCTTCCCGATCCGGCCAAGCTTCGGGCCGTGGCCGAATTTCCCAAACCAACGTCCGTCAAAGAACTCCGCAGTTTCGTAGGACTGTGCTCCTATTTTCGACGTTTCATACGCAACTTTGCCACCATCATATCGCCGCTGACGAAGCTCCTTGGAAGTAACGGGCCCCTACATTCGTGGTCGTCCGAATGCGACGACGCGTTCGCAAAGCTCCGTCGTTTGTTGACGTCTCCTCCCATACTACGCCACTACGACCCTACGGCCCCAACGGAGGTACACACGGACGCCAGCGGTGTAGGCCTCGGAGCTGTTCTTGCGCAACGCAAACCAGGGTTCCCTGAATATGTCGTGGCATATGCAAGTCGTACGCTCACCAAAGCCGAGACCAATTACACCGTCACCGAAAAGGAATGCCTGGCGATCATCTGGGCCCTTACGAAGTTCCGACCTTATTTGTATGGTCGCCCATTTGATGTCATCACCGACCACCATGCACTCTGCTGGTTGTCATCATTGAAGGATCCATCAGGCCGCCTCGCCCGCTGGGCACTTCGCCTACAGGACTACGATATCCGCGTGCTGTACCGCAACGGACGCCAGCACGCTGACGCCGACGCACTCTCGCGCTCCCCCTTGCCTGACGACAATACCCACAGCTCAATGTCTCACAATGCCGTTTGTTCCATCGACGTTCACACTGTCGCTACCGAACAGCGCAAGGATCAATGGATCGCTTCACTGCTAGACTTGCTCACTGATCCTTCGGCAACACCATCCACTCGCGCGTTGCGTCGTCAAGCCCACCATTTCGCCATTCGCGACGACCTCCTCCACCGACGCAATTACAACGCCGACGGCCGCCAGTGGCTACTGGTAATACCCCGCAGTCTGCGTTCTGAAATATGCGAATCGTTCCACGCTGATCCGCAGTGTGCGCACTCTGGGGTATCGAAAACATACCACCGCATTCGCCAACGGTACTTTTGGCGAGGCATGTACCGCTACGTGCAGAAGTTCGTTCGCTCCTGTATCGATTGTCAGCGCCGCAAAACTTCAACGCACCAGTCACCAGCAGGTCTGCAGCCTTTACCTTGCCCTGACCGGCCGTTTGGGCGCGTTGGCATCGATTTGTATGGGCCACTCCCTCTGACTTCGGCTGGTAACCGCTGGGCCATCGTCGCTGTAGACCACCTTACGCGATACGCCGAAACTGCCGCCCTCCAAGCGGCTACAGCGCGCGATGTAGCCTCCTTTCTGCTCCGCCGGTTCATGCTGCGCCACGGTCCACCCCAGGAGCTGCTCAGCGATCGAGGCCGTGTCTTCCTGTCGGAAGTCGTCGAAGCCATCCTCAAAGAGTGCAACGTTGTTCACCGCAAAACTACTGCTTACCACCCGCAGACGAATGGGCTCACGGAACGCTTTAACCGCACGCTCGGAGACATGCTCTCGATGTATGTCGCCGCCGATCACACAAATTGGGATTCCATTCTACCTTTCGTCACCTACGCCTACAATACCGCCCCTCAAAGCACCACTGGTTTCTCACCATTTTTCCTATTGTACGGCAGGCACCCGTCGCACACAATCGACACAATCCTTCCATACAAGCCGGATCGATCTGAGTGTGCGCCTATTTCTGCCACAGCCAGACTTGCTGAGGAGTGTCGCGAGCTTGCGAAGACCTTTACTACGCAGGACCAAGAGCGGCAGAAAAGCATCCGCGGTGAGACCAACACTTCTGCACCCACGTTCCTACCTGGAGCACTCGTGTGGCTCTCGGTCCCTACCACTGCAACTGGCCTCCTCTTCGAAACTGCTGCCCAAATACGAAGGCCCCTACCGTGTCGTCGAATGCACATCCCCGGTCAACTACCTGATTGAACCCATCGACCCATCTTCCGACATGCGCCGTCGAGGGCGCGACATTGTCAACGTGGAGCGCCTCAAGCCCTACCATGACCCGCTCATAGTGACCAGCTGCTAGGTCGCCGGACGGCTCCCTTTTCGTACCCGGGGTAATTGTAGAGAAGCATTGGAACGTTGTAATGGGCCGTCCTCTTCAGCGCCTTCTAGTGGGTCGCCCTCTTCGTCTCTTCTCGGAGACGAAGAGCTCCTCGTGCTCGTGAGAGGCTGCGCTTCGTCGTGACTGTCGTGCATCGTCGCCGTCAATCCAGCCGTCAATAAACGCCTTTATATATATATATATATATATATATATATATATATATATATATATATATATATATATATATATATATATAACTCTCGAAACGAATGAGCAAATTCACAAAACTTTCAGCACGCAAATGACTTTCCAGGCGGCTTCTTTAATACCATGTCCAGTATCACATTTTCTTGATATTTTCTTTTGCGAAAAAGTCTGGCGTAACATCTTTTGAGTTAATGCGGCGCCATGTGAAATGCGTGCGGATTTTCTCCAGTGCCGGCAATCGGCGCAAGCTCTCCATGTGCGTCTCAATGATCGGCATGCCCAACGTGCTTCTTCTGGACGAGCCGTACGCCGGTGTCGGGACCACATCGCGGAAGCGCATCGTGCATTACCTCAGCGCCCTGCAGCGTGTGGCCAAGATATCCGTCGTGCTGACCTCGCACAGGTAGGCACCCTTTCTGCTTCAGTCCTTTCTGTGTGTCCTAAGCGCATGCCCGAGCGACTTTCCAGAATGGTGCCGTGGATTTCGATTAATACACGTAAAAACACCTCGACGTACACTTCCCAGATACAGTCAGTACAGTAAAGCTATGGATTGGGCTTGTGTAATACTGAGTGCAGTGGAATCATACTATGCAGAGCATGCGGAAACTCAGAACTTCATCCGCCAACAGGCTTCCTTAGCTCAGGATGTCCGGAGCATAGACTGCTGAAAGCAACTTTGCTTTCAGCTGTCTGTATTTCAACGATTCATGTAGTTTAGTAGCCTTCTCGGCTCCCTCTGGTTGCGCTCAGTGATCAACAACCAATTTGGAATAACACCCAGCTATAGCAAAACCAACAATAAAAGTTTTGCGTTCTTTATATTGAATTGCAGTATGAATGTGAAAGTGGCAATTTCGGCAACAGTGTGGAAAGAAAATCTTGCTTCGGGTTTAGGAACGAAAACTTGTGTTCGAAAGAATCGGCCTCGAACTGGTGCTTGTCCTGCATACTCCTTGCCTTGAGAACTGTTGACCATTACCCAAGTATTGATAAAATTACCTCATTACTGTCACAGATCGCCTTAGTAATCTTGAATAGTCCGACGCAGCCATGGCTGGTGCTCGCTTGCTGTTAAGACAGCCAGACTTCCTTATCGGCCGAGCCTCAATTGTAGAAGCTCAAAGGCAAACCAATGTCCCCTGCATTTGCCGTGGTCCTGACTAGAAAGATTTTCCACAGTCTTCTGATTGCAGACACGCCTAGATTTATTTAGACATATATTTTTCTAAGGCGGAAGCTTTGATTGCCTGTTTCAAGGTCGTGCGAGGTCCAAAAAGTATGGTCCAGAAAAAGAAGCGGGTGCGTCATCTCTACATCGTCCACATCGTCTTTGCGCCATTCGCTCCAGCTAGAAAAAAAAGCACGTGAGCACTACAGCTGCTTGTCCACTTCTCCCGCTTCGTCTTTGCACCGGCGAGGCCGGCAGCTGCGAAGTGCGCTGTTGCAGGGATGCGACTTTCTTGGTCAGTAATGCAATTTGCAGCTGAAGGCCCGCGTTTTGCTTGAGGAGCACCGCTAGTTCAGGGCAGGGAAGGGTAAAAAGAGGGAGAAAGAGAGCTCCGAGCCCCCTTAGCATGAGCAGCAGTGCAGTAGGGACGTGAAGAATGCCGAGACGCGAGCTCCACACCGGTACTGCGGCAACGGCCCTTCCAAGCATGCACGGTCTAGACGTGCTTGTCCCGTTCGCTTCTAGTCCGGGCCGGGCCCAACTTGGCTGCTTCTGATCAACACTTGTTGCGCAAAATTTTCTTAGACAACGGAGGAAACAGACACGGACGGGCGCCGTTTCGTCCGTTGTTTAAGAAAATTTTGCGCAAGAAGTGTTGATCATGGAGTACCAACTAGCTCGAACCGACACCTTGTTATGCTTCTGACCGCTAGGCTGCGGGTTCCTGAGCTGCTCTTCCATCATGAAAAGCTCCATTGCACATTGCCTACACGTCGCCGCGTCGGCTCAGAGCTTCATTCCACATCGCTATGTGTCCAACTAAGCTTTCGCCTTCACATCCTGAGAAATTTCTAAGCATCCGTTGTAATGTTTTTATTTGACCCGCTTACCTCTCCCTTTAGCTCTATGAAGTTATGTAGATAAGGGGCGCACTCTACCTGACCAATAAGTCGAAGATAACAAAGGCCATGTACTGTTGTTTTATCAGGCGTGCTTGTTGATGCAGACACAAGAAAGAAGTCAGGACACCACAAACGCCGACTAACAACTGAAGAGACGCACAACGGCTGAAAACGTTCCAGAAGAACCACGTGTGCTGGCAGTATTCTCCTAGATCGTCGAAACCGCTGTTAAATTTTTCGTCGAAGCACTCGAAGGTTGTAAAAAACGGCATCGCCATGTCTTGCCTTAAGTCAGCCCTCACCGAGTCGTGTGAGCACAAAATGAGTGATAGCTTTAACGCACAGGTTACGCGTCTTTTAGATGTAGGGTATCCTCGTGATGCAGTGGCCACAGTCGCTGAACGTTTAAAGAAGTCTATTGTATTAAGTCCTAGCATGGTTGCAGAAAGCGATAGGAAGAAACGTGTCGTAGGTATACCGTACATTCATCGCGTATCTCACAGGCTAAAGAAAGTAGGTAGTAGATACGGCGTTAATGTTGTTTTCACGGCTGCCAATAAGCTAGGTAAATTTTGTGCCTCTGTGCAGAGGAAGAATGAGGGAGTAAAAGACAAGAAGCGGACCGATATTTGTTTCGTAAAACACACCAACAAATTCACTGATTGCCGTACGAGTGTGGTGTATAAGATCCCTTTCAGCTGCGGCCGCTTCTACGTAGGACAGACGGGCCGATGCATCAACCAGAGATTGTTGGAACATAAGAGATCGCTAACCCCGCCACGGTGGTCTAGTGGTTATGGCGCTCGACTGCTGACCCGAAGGTCGCGGGATCGAATCCCGGCCGCGGCGGCTCCATTTTCGATGGAGGCGAAAATGTTTGAGGCCCGTGTACTTAGATTTAGGCGCACGTTAAAGAACCCCAGGTGGCCGAAATTTCCGGAGCCCTCCACTACGGCGTCTCTCATAATCATATTGTGGTTTTGGGACGTTAAACCCCAGATATTATTATTAAGAGATCGCTAACAGGAGGCTCACCTTCTATCCTATCTTTACATTGTCGAGATTGTAAGTGCACGCCAAAATTTGAATGCGCAGTGTTGTACCGGCATAGAAATGAAGAAACGCGCCTGATGATTGAAGCATGGCATATCGAGAATAGTGGTAGCGCATGCGTGAGCCAACCGTCGATTAACTTGCATAAAGATGAAATCAAATGCCTTAACAGTTATCTTCCACGTAGACCGCCACGCGTGCCGGATTGATAGGTTCGCCTGTTGCATGGGCATGCGCAGATAAGTTTTCGTGCCTTCTTTCTTTTCAGCCGTTGTGCGTCTCTTCAGTTGTTAGTCGGCGTTTGTGGTGTCCTGCCTTCTTTCTTGTGTCCGTGTTTGCACGCCCTGTCTTTTTAGATTGTTGATGCAATCTGAGATCAAGAATGTGCCACCTGTAAGCGTGTGTCCGCGCTTCCTCGCTATCATCTGTATATGCAGCCTTTCCGACGTCGAGTTCTTGTGCAACCGCATCGCCATCTTGGGAGATGGAAAGCTACAATGCCTCGGCTCGTTTTCGCACCTAAAGGACAAATTCGGGAAGGGCTACACCATCACGGTGAAGACGTATCCGGACAGAAAGCAAGACGTCGTCTACCACCAAGAAGTTGCACGTGAAGTGGTCAAGATCTTCGATGAAGCGGAGCTCGTGCATAGCTTCGAGGTGAGGCTTCTACTCAATCAACACATCTATAACTTTCACATCTATAACTGAAAGCACGCATCAAACAAGTGCTTTTGAGTACTTACCAGCGCCGCTCAAGGAATCAATATTTTTTTGTCCAACGGATGAAGATGAGGTAATAAGAGTGTTTAAAAGTTTTAAGATGGCTAAGAGTGAGGATTTAAATGGTCTAAAAATGGAAGCGATAAAACATGTTATTGATCTGCTTAGTCCATGTCTGACACACATTTACAACGTTTCCTTAAAAAGCGGCATTTTTCCACAGAATATGAAGGATGCTAAGGTGACGGTGATCCACAAAAATGGAGATAACAACACTTTAACTAATTACAGGCCGATTTCAATTCTCCCGCTTTTTTCCAAAGGACTTGAAAAAATTATTCATGCTAGACTATCGAAATTTTTCGACAAACATTCCGTTATAACACAATCACAATATGGCTTTAGATCAGGCTTCTCAACCGAAAGAGCTCTATTGTTTCAAAAGGATTGATTCTCAAAAATATCGAGGCCAAAAAATTCACACTGGGGATATTTTTAGATATGTCGAAAGCATTTGACAAAATACACCACAAGACATTATTAGGAAACCTGCAGTGTTATGGAATTCGTGGTGTAGCCCTAAATCTGATCGAAAACTACCTAACAGACAGACACCAGTGTGTATCTATAAACAGGGCAAATTTGTCTG
>NW_023614921.1:0-220001 GCF_013339695.2 Rhipicephalus sanguineus
GAAGCACATGTTTCTGGTTAAAAGAGGGAGAAGGAAAGGCTCCTTCCTTGCCGCCGCAGTGGTGGCCAGGCTTATTTCAATGACCTTCTGTTTACCAAGGTAACAGTTTGGGCTAGTTGGTTTTCCATTTTTGCTGAAGTGGCTCAGTGCAAAGCAAGACGGAGGACATATCAACGACGAAAACGAGCGCCTACTTCCAACTAAAGGTTTATTGTTTCCTACACACATGGGAAAAGCAGAAAGAGAAGAAAGAACGAAACAAGGAATGTTTATGGAAACATACAAAGGAACCCCTCGCATATCGCTGGTGTCCTTCCAGGAATTCTAACTACCTTTGCGATAGGCATAAGGCTGGCTTGGTGTGTGCATTCCTCAAGTACAACGCATGGTCCGCATGGTACATGAGGAGCATATAGCTCCTCAAGTACCATCGAACTAAAGACCCTAGATTTTTCACTTTTGCTTAAAGTGACATCTGCCTCCTCTCCCCACCCCCTCATGCGCAGCTGGCACCTGCCGCCGTGTTCTTCCTAGCGTAGAAGAATTACAAGCCATGCATTAGCCACGCAAACGGGCACATGCGAACGAGACGCTCGACTCTCACCCGCGGGGGACGTGTGCGCTGCTGCTTCACCAGGGCCACCTGCGATGGAATGCACAAGGGGGGGGGGGCATACACTACAATGTATGACTGGAGAACCCGTTTCTTCCGTTTCTGACATTGTTGGCGTGCTCACGCAGGCGATCATTCAAGCATCTTTCATGTCTGAATGTGCAGAATGGGATGCGGGTGGGAAGCGGTTAGCTCGCTGCCAAAAAGGTGGGAATTAGGCAGCAGGTTTCACGCTCAGCAAAAAGGTCGAAGTGATGGGTGCATTTCTCGCCGCAGACAGGGAAGGTCGCCACAGCGCCCTAAAAAATTCCACGTGCCAAAAAATTGCTAATATAATATCTGGGGTTTAACGTCCCAAAACCAGGATATGATTATGAGAGACGCTGTAGTGGAGGGCTCCGGAAATTTCGACCACCTGGGGTTCTTTAACGTGCACCTAAATCTAAGTACACAGGCCTCAAACATTTTTACCTCCATCAAAAATGCAGCCGCCGCAGCCGGGATTCGATCCCGCGACCTTCGGGTCAGCAGTCGACTGCCATAACCACTAGGCCACCGTGGCGGGCAATATTCACACAAGCCTAGTCAACACGCCAGCGTGTTATCCGTCAATGCCGCACGGTGGAGCCATGTCTCCACCGATATCTGCTTTTAAAGGAGCATAATCAGTCACTGAAGAAATCGGATGCTTCGTCACACTGCTGCCCGTGTGGTTGTTCTCCTGTGTTTGCAGATACAAAGGTCTTATCATCCCACAAATGTATACTTGAATGGTATGTATACTTGAATGGTGTCAAATGCTCGTTAATATGAAGGGATTTAGCCACACACCGGTTAACTCGGACAACTCCGGAGAGGGCTACCGGGACTCCCATGCTTTGAGTCGCACAATCTTGGCGGCTTGGAGGTTCAAGCACTGCTTGCCGTAACTGACGGCAGAATTGGAGTTTTGGAGAAATTGTAACCAAACGAACAAGTGCAGCAGAATATGACCATGATGATAGTGAATGAGGGGGAAGCGGCTGGGTAGCGCTAGTCACCACCTGGCGGAAGCGCTTGGGCCGCCGGGGCATCTAGCGTCTACTAAATGCAGAATGCACGGATGACGGGACGGTTTGCGCTGCCACTGTCACCACAGCTGCTCGCTATGCTTACGCTGCTGGTTTCTTTGTGTTGCGACTTCGTGCGTAGTGTGCAAGCTCTTGCATGTTATGTTCTTCGGCTGTGCTTGTGCGTGTTGCCGCCGTCGTCGCGCTTCATAGTGATGCCGACCGTCACTGGAGTGAAGCGGCTACAGCAGCCAGCGAATGACGACTCAGATGTTCCAGAAGACACCCGCGAGCCCACTGGAAACATGGACGATGAAGAGGTGAATGACACGCGTTTTAAGTCTCTCCTTCCTAGTGGTGTCTAGTTTGAAGACTATGTTGCTATAGACGATGCTGGTCCGCTGACTGACGATGACATATTATCGGAAGTGCTCGAAAAGGATCAGAATCACTGTTCCGATGACAGTCAAAATGAGCCGACGCAACATCGCACCGTGCAGGAAGCCGCCGAAGCCCTCACTGTCCTCGAGGAGTTCTGTGTCGGTTCTTGCGACAGCGAGCGTGGAAGAAGATTGTTCTAGCACCAATTCCGACAACGAGGCAGACAAAAATAATGCAGTTTTTTCGTGAAATAAAGGTTTGTCTGCGCCGAGTACATTTTCCTTTTGTTTGCATGATCCATTCGATAATCTGGAATTCGGTTAACTTGGGACATTTTCGCCGGTCCTGTGAGATCCGGGCTAACAAGGTTTTACTGTATAGTTGAACTCCACTACAACGAACTCCACTTCAACGAAATTTCCGGTACAACGAAAAATTCTCGGTTTCCCGTCAACAGTCCATAGGAGTCAATGCATAAATATGCTCGCCACAACGAACACTTTTTCTGCTGCCGTTCCGCTTCAACGAAATTTGACGATGCATTCCGGGCTCAAAAATTTAATTTACCGTGCAATAAACACAATCTCGGACATTTTGGTGCATTTTAGAACATAAAAATACGAATTCAAAGTCTAAATCGCGTATTGGAACCACCAGAAACCACCGCTGTTGACTGAGCATGGGGGCCGCCATTGCTTGATAGCAACGGCGATCAGACTGCCCTGCTTTCGCAACTGGCTTGAGTTGTTTCTTAGTCGCAGACAATCCGAAGCCAAAGCTCAGTTGTTGACACTGAGGCAACTGGGGTGCAATCGCGGAACGATTCCTTTTCCGATGCCTTTCCAATGCTTTTCGTGCTTTTCGCGCTTCGCTAGTGGTCAGAGCGACGATACATTTGCGTTATCAATGCGAGCGGCCCTGGGGTGCAGTCGCGGAACGATGCCTTTTCCAATGCCAATGCTTTTCGTGCTTATCGCGCTTGGCCAGTGCGACTGGTGGTCGGAGCGACAATTCGTCCACGTTATCAACGGGATCAGCCAGCCGCGAGTGGTGGATAAGAATAGCATAGAATAAGGCGTAAATCATCACTCCGCGATAGCACGCCTGCATGTCGCTGTTGTCGGCGAATAGCTAGTGTTAGCGTATTAGTGCAACTGCGCAGTTTGTGTTGCGCGCCCTTGCCTGTTTGATTTGTTCACGGAAGCCGTTGTTTCCGCGTGCTTTTCAACATGGCGTCGCTATGCATATATGAGAATCGCGTCGTGACGCTGCTGGAGACGCAAAGGAAGCAGCAGACACTTTTTGAATTTTGGAAATAAAAGTTTCACCGTTCTACTAGCTCAGGTCAGCCATATTTTTTTCGATTTCACCACAACGAAATGTTCGCTTCAACGAACATTTTTCCGAGCACCGTCAATTTCGTTGTAGCGGGGCTTGACTGTACTATAGACTAGATTACCCACTTTGCTTTTGCATAGAGCTGTGCGATAGCAAAATTTTGGGTGCGAAGTGAATTCGAATATTAAAGTGTGAGTGCGAATCGAATCAAATATTTTTCGAATATTTCTCGAATATTTCTACAATATTTTTCGAATACTTCGAAGCAAAATTGCAGAAAAAAAGTTAGAGAGGATTCCTAAGCATATTCTTATGAGATAGCAACATGAAAGTGTTTCTTTTCACTAGGTTGATGAAGGACTGGCAGGGTGGCGTTTCATAGTTGTCTTATCAAGAATGAGGCAATGTAGAGGCCGAATTGTATTTAGGTAGATGATTTGGTGCAACCAAAGTGTTGCCAACAACAACACTTTACACTGATAGGCAAAATGCCATTTCCTCAGCCTCTCCTCCTCTTTCAACTTCTGTGGAAGCCCAACTGATGTGGCAGACAAAGGTGTGCTCCCTTCAAGTTCGGTGTTCCAAATCTGCCTCGTAGACGTCGATATATAAGAACATCTGAAATTTTGGATGCTAGAAAGCTTCGGCGTCCGATTTTTCGGACTTCCTGCCGAAATTTCAGGCCCGAAACAGCATTAATGAGACCCCTACTCAGCCACATCTATATCTCCATGTTGGAACCAGCATTTTCTTGAGTTAATACATTTGCGACCGTAGCAGAGCTCGAAAGGCAGCTTTGCCGCAATAAGGGGCTGTGATGAGGTGAAGCATATTGAAAATCTAGGGACCACTTCCAATCGGACGTTGACTGTGTCTTGCTAAATTCGACCGTAACGGAGCTTGAAAGGCAGCTTTGCCGCAATACTGGGGTGTGACGAGGTGAAGCATATTAAAAATCTAGGGACCACTTCCAATCGGACGTTGACTGTGTCTTGCTAAATTCGATCCACCCGGAGCTGAAAGGCAGCTTTGCCGCAATACCGGGGTGTGATGAGGTGCAGCATATTGAAAATCTGAAGGGGTCACTTTCAATCGGACGTTGACTGCATTTGTTTTTGGCAAGTTCGAATAGTTCGAATAGTAAAATTCCAGTGCGAATCGAATCGAATAGCAAACACTATTCGAAAAATATTCGAAATTTCGAATATTCGCACACCCCTACTTTTGCACACTTTTCCTTGTTTTTCTTTGTTCTTGTTTACGTGGGTGTTCTTTTCATAAAATTTTTTAGTTGCGAGTCAGCGTCGTACCTGTGTGTTGTTCCTTCTTAGCCTACGACTTTTAGCGGTGCTTCAAGGATGCAGGTGTTACAAGCACTAAATGTAGTCCCTTCGTTGGTTTCGAATACTGCGACATTGGTTCGAATATCCGCCTAAGTCCGAAGTCTCACCTGTGCATGCTCGTAGCTCAGCTTGCAGCACGACCGGATGATGGAGCGGCCAAACCATCACTCAGCACCCGACCGTCGGAGGTCAGTGTCCAGACCACTGAGAAGGTCAGCTTGTCCTCACCAGGGTGCAAGCTGCACAGGTGATCACACAGCAGCCGTGGCAGCATCGGAATCACCTGAGAACACCAACGAAAAAATTTGTGATCCACTGTAGCAGGTCTATCAAGAAAAGTGTCTGCAAATCCTTGAAAATAAAGGAAATGTGGTATATTTGCTCGTGCTTTCATTATTACCATTCCTGGGCAGCTGACACCTTGAATGCAGTAAGTGTTAACTATAAAAACTTAAGCCTATAAATTAGAGAAGAGGTGGTGGGTTTCAAATGGGAGAATCGAAGCTGTCCCTGCAAAGAGGCCATTGCCACTCTGAGACTTTGAAAAAGCAGCTGCAGGTAATTTTTACCAAGTGATGAAATCAAACAATACTGCAAGCCAAAAGGATGCTCTCAGGTAGGCAGGGCAGAAATTCCAGTCAGGGTTTCTTTTTCTTTAACATGCATGCTGCTCCACATCTTCACCCTAGTGGCCTATTGAACTGCACCGTATCAGGTAAAGATTTCACATATACATACTGCATAGTGATTGTGATAACGTGGATAATTCGAGTGAACAGAGCAAGACTGTTCAAGAAAGAACTGTTATTGAATACTGGCCCTGACTTCTTTTGTGCCCCTGTGATCTAAGCAAAGAGGAAACCCGAGTATACGACTTTGAGGGACCATGCAAACCATCATATAATCGAAAACTAAGAATACAGGCAGTGACCCTCAGCCTTGCCCAAAAAAAGGGAACAGACCACTGAATAAGCCCACGACATGACCCTGCACTTCTCCGAGGAAGGTAGATTAAATGATTTTGAAAACGGCATCTAAGCATTTCATCAAAGGAGGCATGAGCAACTCTTTATTCTCGACTTAAAAAAAAAGTCAAATCCAATTTCCAATAAATCCAGTCCGAAAATTCCCTGTGCATAAGATGAAACCAAAACTGCGTTGGCAGCAGCCCCCATCAGAAGAGTCAGATACAGTGTCATCGTTATCATAATGGCAATGGAGCACATTTTCTTGGGAGTTCGTGTAAGATGCTTTCGTGTGTGACAGAGATGCGTGCGTCTTATTTGTTCCCTTGTAAAGTGCAATTGGTGATGTGCCGCTCTTATTATGAACGCTCACGTCAAGGGAAAGTTATTTTGCGCGGTGAAAATACCTGCGTTGCGTCCTTGATGCATGGTCAACGCCTGCGCCGAGTACAGCAAACAAAGGGAGGAGATCTTCAGCTGTATGATCACCAGGAAAAGTTTCCATGGACTGAGAATGTGAAAATATTCGGATCTCAAAGACGAACTTTCTGACAAGCTGAAGCTACTCCATGTGGATATAGCACGTCTAAGTAATGGCCCTGGATAGGCATGCCATCGAGGCATTTTCAGAAGAGATCTTGAAGCCAGGAAAACTGCATCACAGAAGCCCATGAACTGCCAGGAGAATAAATTTTCCAGTCTAAGAAGTAGGGGTGTGCGAATATTCGAAATTTCGAATATTTTTCGAATAGTGTTTGCTATTCGATTCGATTCGCACTGAAATTTCACTATTCGAACTATTCGAACTTCCCAAAGACAAATGCAGTCAACGTCCGGTTGAAAGTGACCCCTTCAGATTTTCAATATGCTTCACCTCATTACACTCTCGTATTGCGGCAAAGCTGCCTTTCAAGCTCCGTTGCGGTCGAACTTAGCCAAGAGACAAAGTCCGGTTTGGAAATGGTCCCTAGATTTTCAATATGCTTCACCTCATCACACCCCCGTATTGCGGTAAAGCTGCCTTTCAAGCTCCGTTACGGTCGAACTTAGGCAGAGACAGTCAACGTCTGATTGGAAGTGGTTTCTAGATTTTCAATATACTTCACCTCCTCTACCCCCGTATTGCGGCAAAGCTGCCTTTCAAGGTCCGTTACAGTCGAACTTAGCCAAGAGACAGTCAACGTCCGTTTGGAAGTGGTCCCTAGATTTTCAATATGCTTCACCTCATCACACCCCCCTATTGCGGCAAAGCTGCCTTTCAAGCTCCGCTACGTCGTAAATGTATTAACTCGAGAAAACGCTGGTTCCAACATGGAGATGTAAGATGTGGCAGAGTTGGGGGCTCAATTAATGCTGTTTTGGACCTGAAATTGGGCAGGAAGTCTGAAAAATTGGACGCCGAAGCTTTTTAGCATCCAAAATTTCAGATGTTCTTATATATCGACATCTACTTGGCAGATTTGGAACTCCAAACTTGAAGGGAGCACACCCTTGTCCGCCACGTCAGTTGGCCTTCCACAGCAGTTGAAAGAGGAGGAGAGGCTGAGGAAATGGCATCTCTGCCTATCACGTGTAAAGTGTTTGTCGGCAACACTTTGGTTGCACCAAATCATGTACATAAATACAATTCGGCCTCTACATTGCCTCACTCTTGATAAGAAAGACAACTATGAAATATTGACCCCACCAGCGCTTCATCAACCTAGCGAAAAGAAACACTTTCATGTTGCGATCTCACAGGAACATACTTAGGGATTCTCTGCAACTTTTTCTGTAAGTTCACTTCGAATTATTCGAAAAATGTTTGAGAAATATTCGAAAATTATTCGAAATTATTCGATTCGATTCGCACTCAATCTTTATTATTCGAATTCGCTTCGCACCCAAAATTTTGCTATTCGCACAGCTCTACTAAGAAGGCATACTGTGCCTGTCTCACACTACAGAGAAACTTTAAATAAACATTCCCTGGTCATGCGACGACCCCCATTTTACGACAAACTGGCTTGCTCCCGGCAAAACCCACATAGAAATAATATATTAAAAACCTTGCTTGTACGACTCAATTTTACGCCAGCCCTTCCTTGTACAATGCCTCCTTGGGACCGTCTGAGAAAGAAAAAGCCCTAAGACGATGCAGGCTGGCACGTGAACACACTGCATCCACATGAAAAAAGTCGGGAAACTGAGGAACCGAGTTCCTCCGCGTTGCCACCACAGGACCTCTTCAATTTTTCGACTCGCGGGCTGCCATAGCTAGCCAGAGCCAACCAGAGTGCATTCGTTTTTGTCGCATTGCACTGCTCACCACGCTGCACACTTTCGGTGCAGTCGTTTTTTTTTTCTTCTGGCTGGCTGGTTCTAGAGTGACCATTGTGAGCAGATAACATGGCAGATGTTTTTTCACTAGATTTCGCTTGTTGCATCGGACCGTGTTGAACGGCGATTGTTAAAGGGCCCTGACAGCCGATTTCTTGTTTGTGACATTTATGTTGTAATAAGTAGGTCTATGTCTTGTAACCACGGAATGACACCGTAAATGCTCCAACGTGATGTCTAATTATTCCTGGCAGCGTTAATTATGGTCATTTTTAGTGTAGGTTCAAAACGCGCGCCGAAAGAGGATAAGAAACTAGCGCCGCGCCGCGGCGGTCCCGCCTCGGGGCACGCGTGATGACGTGCGCTCAGTATTGGGTGACGTCAGCCATGCGCTTGTTGAACTGCCAGTTGGAGAACACACACACGGAGAGCTCACGCTGCCTGCCGACACGTACCGAAGAAGGAGAAGGTGGGAGAGCAAACATGCTTCGCAATAAAGCACAGTGCATGCACCGCGCATATTTCTGTC
The DNA here is from genome assembly GCF_013339695.2 of Rhipicephalus sanguineus. Classification (NCBI taxonomy): domain Eukaryota; kingdom Metazoa; phylum Arthropoda; class Arachnida; order Ixodida; family Ixodidae; genus Rhipicephalus; species Rhipicephalus sanguineus. The sequence goes on from NW_023614921.1 coordinate 8,538, forward strand.
TGTCACGTCGACAACACTTGCTTTACCTCTGCAACGTCACAAGGGGCCTACGTCTACGTCATACTAGTGGTTATGTTGATAGGAGTTCAAAATTCAGATGAGCACTCAGGCTTACTTTAAAACCAAATTAAAATATCTTAAAGGCAACGCTCGTCACTCATAATCGGTCAGAAGTGCCCCCGCATGCAGGACTATCAAACAACACAAGCATCTCGAGTTTCCAAATTCGGTGTCAGGGGTCCTTTAAGCCCGTCCATGTTAAAAGGTGGCAGCCGCAGAAACCGGAACTAGCTGCTGTCTAGCTACCAGAGGGCTGGGGCGCTGTCGTGGCTGCAAACTCACAGAAAAAGATCAGATTTTTTAAAAGGTTGAGATTCGTTCACACCTTCAATAAAATGCTTGGGCTCATTTTAGGGGGAAGCTCCTATAGCCGGGGCTATGTCCCTCGCACCGTGTACGCTAGTTCTCATTGCTCCCGCTAGAGGCACAGTTTGTTTAATTCAAAGGGTACCCGCTAGATGGCGCTGCCGCGGCGTGGCACACACCTGCACTCCCTGCTCCGCTGCACACTCGGTGCACGTGCTAGGTCCCTCTGCCATGTATGCTAGTTCTCAGTGCTCCTGCTAGAGGTGCCTGTGCTACAATTCAAAGGGCGCCCGCTAGATGAGGCGCGGCGCGGCACACACCTGCACTCCCCGGTTCCGCTGCACTCTCGACGCGCGTGCTAGGTCCCTTGCGCCATGTACGCTAGTTCTCAGTGCTCCTGCTAGAGGTGCAGCTGTGCTATAATTCAAAGGGTGCCCGCTAGATGGGGCGCTGCCGCGGCGTGGCACACACCTGCACTCCCCTGCTCCGCTGCACCCTCGTGCGCGTGCTAGGTCCCTCGCGCCATGTACGCTAGTTCTCATGCTCCTGCTAGAGGTGCAGCTGTGCTATAATTCAAAGGGCCGCCCGCTAGATGACGCGCGCGGCACACACCTGCACTCCCCGGTTCCGCTGCACTCTCGACTGCGTGCTAGGTCCCTTGCGCCATGTACGCTAGTTCTCAGTGCTCCTGCTAGAGGCAGCTGTGCTATAATTCAAAGGGTGCCCTAGATGGGGCACTGCCGCGGCGTGGCACACACCTGCACTCCCCTGCTCCGCTGCACCCTCGGTGCGCGTGCTAGGTCCCTCGCGCCATGTACGCTAGTTCTCAGTGCTCCTGCTAGAGGTGCAGCTGTGCTATAATTCAAAGGGCGCCCGCTAGATGAGGCGCGGCGCGGCACACACCTGCACTCCCCAGTTCCGCTGCATTCCGCGCGTGCTAGGTCCCTCGCGCCATGTACGCTAGTTCTCATTGCTCCCGCTAGAGGCGCAGTTGTGTTATAATTCAGGGCACCCGCTAGATGGGGCGCTGCCGCGGCGTGGCACACACCTGCCCTCCCCTGCTCCGCTGCACCCTCGGTGCGCGTGCTAGGTCCCTCGCGCCATGTACGCTAGTTCTCAGTGCTCCTGCTAGAGGTGCAGCTGTGCTATAATTCAAAGGGCGCCCGCTAGATGAGGCGCGGCGCGGCACACACCTGCACTCCCCGGTTCCGCTGCACTCTCGACGTGCGTGCTAGGTCCCTTGCGCCATGTACGCTAGTTCTCAGTGCTCCTGCTAGAGGTGCAGCTGTGCTATAATTCAAAGGGTGCCCGCTAGATGGGGCGCTGCCGCGGCGTGGCACACACCTGCACTCCCCTGCTCCGCTGCACCCTCGGTGCGCGTGCTAGGTCCCTCGCGCCATGTACGCTATTCTCAGTGCTCCTGCTAGAGGTGCAGCTGTGCTATAATTCAAAGGGCGCCCGCTAGATGAGGCGCGCGCGGCACACACCTGCACTCCCCAGTTCCGCTGCATTCTCGACGCGCGTGCTAGGTCCCTCGCGCCATGTACGCTAGTTCTCATTGCTCCCGCTAGAGGCGCAGTTGTGTTATAATTCAGGCACCCGCTAGATGGGGCGCTGCCGCGCGTGGCACACACCTGCCCTCCCCTGCTCCGCTGCACCCTCGGTGCGCGTGCTAGGTCCCTCGCGCCATGTACGCTAGTTCTCAGTGCTCCTGCTAGAGGTGCAGCTGTGCTATAATTCAAAGGGCGCCCGCTAGATGAGGCGCGGCGCGGCACACACCTGCACTCCCCGGTTCCGCTGCACTCTCGACGCGCGTGCTAGGTCCCTTGCGCCATGTACGCTAGTTCTCAGTGCTCCTGCTAGAGGTGCAGCTGTGCTATAATTCAAGGGTGCCCGCTAGATGGGGCGCTGCCGCGGCGTGGCACACACCTGCACTCCCCTGCTCCGCTGCACCCTCGGTGCGCGTGCTAGGTCCCTCGCGCCATGTACGCTTTCTCAGTGCTCCTGCTAGAGGTGCAGCTGTGCTATAATTCAAAGGGCGCCCGCTAGATGAGGCCGGCGCGGCACACACCTGCACTCCCCGGTTCCGCTGCACTCTCGACGTGCGTGCTAGGTCCCTTGCGCCATGTACGCTAGTTCTCAGTGCTCCTGCTAGAGGTGCAGCTGTGCTATAATTCAAAGGGTGCCCGCTAGATGGGGCGCTGCCGGCGTGGCACACACCTGCACTCCCCTGCTCCGCTGCACCCTCGGTGCGCGTGCTAGGTCCCTCGCGCCATGTACGCTAGTTCTCAGTGCTCCTGCTAGAGGTGCAGCTGCTATAATTCAAAGGGCGCCCGCTAGATGAGGCGCGGCGCGGCACACACCTGCACTCCCCAGTTCCGCTGCATTCTCGACGCGCGTGCTAGGTCCCTCGCGCCATGTACGCTAGTTCTCATTGCTCCCGCTAGAGGCGCAGTTGTGTTATAATTCAGGGCACCCGCTAGATGGGGCGCTGCCGCGGCGTGGCACACACCTGCCCTCCCCTGCTCCGCTGCACCCTCGGTGCGCGTGCTAGGTCCCTCGCGCCATGTACGCTAGTTCTCAGTGCTCCTGATAGAGGTGCAGCTGTGCTATAATTCAAAGGGCGCCCGCTAGATGAGGCGCGGCGCGGCACACACCTGCACTCCCCGGTTCCGCTGCACTCTCGACGCGCGTACTAGGTCCCTTGCGCCATGTACGCTAGTTCTCATTGCTCCCGCTAGAGGCGCAGTTGTGTTATAATTCCAAGCGCACCCGCTAGATGGGCGCTGCCGCGGCGTGGCACACACCTGCACTCCCCTGCTCCGCTGCACCCGCGTGCGCGTGCTAGGTCCCTCGTGCCATGTACGCTAGTTCTCATTGCTCCTGCTAGAGGTGCAGCTGTGCTATAATTCAAAGGGCGCCGGCTAGACGGCGCACCGCCTGAGCGGCGGCGCGGCACAGGCGTGCACTCCCCGCCCCGCTGCACACTCGGCGCGCGCACTAGTTAGCGTTGGAGCTTCGCCCCACTCATCAGCATTCACTTCGTGGAGATGGCGTGGTTTGTTTTCCAAATAATTTAATCCGCTTTTCTTGGAGCAGCGCAGGTTCGTGCTGCGGACTTTCTCAGGCAGTGTGTACCACTTTTCTGGGGCAACAGACCATCACTGCTTATATTCTTAGTTTTTCCAATTATAGGATGATTTTGCGTGGTCCCCTGAACGTCGTATAATCAGGGTACCACTGTATTTTTTTCTAATCGTGAACATAGGGGCTTGGAAAGTTTTTATTTTGCACCCGGGAATATTTGGTCCGCATTAGATTCAAGTAAAGAAGGAGATATTTTTTTTCTCGGACGGCATCAGAGAGTTGTTGTACAATGTGGGGTCGACGTAAAATTGAATCGTATATTGAGGTTTTTAATACATTTTCTATGGGGCTTTTGCCGCGAAATGCTGGTTGTTGCAAAACCGGGGAAGCATAATGGAGGTTCCACTACATAAGAAATGATCTTATTCACAGATGGGGTGAAGCCGCTCCAGTCACTTACCTGTTCCACGAGGTAGACACTGGTTGCCCGCTTCTGGGCCACCTGGTCGAGCTGTGTTCCTGGCCGCACAAAGCGAGACACATCCGCTATGTGCACGCCCACTTCCCACAGCTCACACGAATCCCCTTCGGCCACAACGAGCCGGCGACACGAGATGGCGTCGTCCAGATCTCGTGCGGTCTTGGGTCCACGGTGAACACCAGCTCTTCTCGAAAGTCTCTTCGCCCCGACAGTTCTTCCTGAAAAACCCGATATGCACAACAGGTTGCTTCACAAAGGATTGCTGAACTACAAGGCAGACTGCCAACAATCTGAATGACCCATTTTGAATAATGCCGTCAACATGCAGTGCAGCTCCAAGCCAGCTGGTAGATCCAGAACCAGAACCTTCAATTAGGTATTATGAGATTCAAACTCTAAACTTGAATATTTCTGCAACCTCGTTAATTAGTCAATTCTTTATTTAACTGGGTGTGTAAGTAATGCCTGCTTTTTCACTCAATGAGTAAACTTGTGCTACGAGTTGCAGGCATTTTTTTTTACAAACTACGTTAAAGGAGCCCTGACAGCGAAATTTTTGTTTGTGACTTTTTTACTGTAGTTTGTAGCCTTGTGTCTGGTAATGCTGAAATTGAATCGTTAGTGCTTAATGTGTCGTATAATTAATGCTAGCATCGTTAACTGTGACCAATTTAGTGTCACTTTGAAACGCCTGCCTAAAATCGTAAGAACCTAGTGCCCCACAGCAGGGGATGCCTGAGACCACGTGCGCTCAAGCTTTGATGACGCTGACAGCACAGTGCTTTAAATCGGGGCCTCACGCGCAGTAAGGAATGTGAATGCTTAGGTATGAGCTAAGCCTGTTAAGAGCATGTACCCTCAGGAAAAGAAAAGCATTTCTGGTGTAAGCAGCTGAAACCACTTTGAGAGCAGCCCGACAACAAAGCGGGAGGGGCAAGGAACAAAAGCCTTCGTTGGTGCCCTTCGTGGTTTTGTGTGTACCCCGCAAATGTTCTGCGACATCGACAATTCTCGTGTTTCTGGTGGAATGTCACATGGGCCTTCATCTACGTCATGCTAGTGGCGATGTCGTGAGGTGCAGTCAACTCAGATGAGCACTTGCGTTTCCTTTAAAATCAAATTAAAATGCCTTAGAGGCAACGCACGCCACTAATAATCGGCCAGAAGTGCCGCCGTATACAGGACAGTCAAACAACACACACATCTCAAGGTTTCGATTTCGGTGTCGGGGGCCCTTTAAGAAATGGCTGCTGCAAGGTGCATGGAGAATGCATGTGTGCTGCTCGTGGCTGACACTAGCGAGGGAAGTTAAAAACGTTGCTCACTCAGACTGGATAAATGGACTGGCACCCAGTGAGTGACTTCACCATTGGCTTGATTCATGCAATGGTAGTAGAGCACTGCAGACATGACTTCATCTTTAAACATGGCAATAACATCAGCCATTTATGGGGCAGCCAAATATGGGGCTTTTCACGAATTTCATGGCAAGTGCAGACACCAACTATAGCATGCTTATTTTAACATTGCACTCGCATGCATTGAACGTAAGGAGATTAGTAGGCCTGTGTGAATATTCGAGTACTTCAAATATTCCAACGAATATTAGAGCATTTGAATTCACTTCGACAAGGATTTAAATTTCCAAAATTTCAAAGTACTAGAAATGAATAAATAGGCGTAAGCGTATGCAACCCGCCTGAAAATGTGGTTTCACTGCAGAGTGGGGTCCCCTCTGCCGCGAAACCACACTTCAAAAGTCAGAAGACATATTTATTTATTATTTTTTAGTACCCACAGCGCCATGCAAGCATTACAGTGGAGCGTACAGAAAAAGAACATGAAAATTGCAGGCTTACATAAATCTGTGCAAATGAAAAATGTACATTATCCTACACCAACACAAACATACACAGCTGCGTCGCAAATGTCACATGTATTAGCAAAATGGAGTTAAAAAAAAAAGCACAAAGCACAACGATAAAAGGTTAATAATAAAACGGTAAATAACAAAGTGAAGAATAATTACAACAAAGTGCGGTAGTGGTAAATGGCACAGTACAAGGTGCAGAGTGTACACATCATGGTGATTGCCAGGCAGGATATTTTTAAGCCTGTGGTTCTATCGTTTTTAATGCAGAAAAGAAGGTATTTGTGGAAGGAAGTGGATTCCACTGACTGATGGTTCTATGAAACAACGAGCTGCTAAAGGATGATGCTTTCTGCATAATCACTGCGTCTTTCCTTAACCACAGTGTGCTGCATATTTTCATGTAAAAATGGAACATGACTGATTGCAGAATAATTAAATATTGAATTACATGCTCATTAGGATTAATTACCAAAACTCCCACTAAGCAACATACTACAGTCGAACTCGTTTATAACGAACTCGAAAGTGCCGCGAAAATGGCCGTTATATCAGTCGTTCATTGTAAATGGACTCGCCCTCAAAAATGTGCATTTAGCAACCAAGCCGCTTTTTTCTTTCTGCGCATTTTTATTGAGAAGTGCCAACGACCCCTCTGGTGTCACGTTAAGCCTTTTCGCTTTGTGAAGCGACGACCGCTGCGCTTCACCCACTGTGTGCACGAGTGACTTAAATCGTTTTTGCAGTGAACTGACACCGTTTTACTGAACAGCGGTACCGCCACGTGGAGCCGATCCCCTTGGCTAGTTGCGTGCAGCGCATCGCCTACAGGATCACGCCATCACTGCCAGGCCGCTTGTTGTATTACGCACATTTGTGCGTGGTTCGTGTCCGCTTCCCTTCAGACCGTGCATGGGTGCGGTGGGTAGTCTGTTCGCTCAAAGTGGCGAATACAAGCATTTTGCAAGTAACGTGCACTCTTGCCTCCGCGATGCTCTGACAGTTCTGCACGACGAGGTGCGGCGCGCTTGGGTTGTCGCCATAGTTGTCGCCTAATATAACACGAAGTATACGCGGTATACGCTCGCTGTAAGTGAATCGACGTTTTTCGGTGCCCGTGCCTCTCGGTGGCCATGCCGCTCAAAACCAGCGATGCTACCGAAACGGCAGCATCGCGCTTGTACTGCTCGTACTGCCATCAATCCGAACAGGTTACACCACACGTGCAGTCGTGCAGATAGCTGCAGATGACTTTGATTGTCGGCGATAATCATAATGGCACATTCATTGCTGGTCGCCACACTCGTTCGCTCTCTTCTGATGCTTATCCATGAAGGCATCGCCACAATCGCGCGGAAGTTGTAATCACTGATCGAGTGGTCTGTGCCGTTACCGAAAAGACGAGACATTTTGCTGCACATTGTGCCGTCGACGCAGTTAACTTTTATGCGCCGAAAAGTTATCGCGGTCATCGCTTATTGCATTTTATGAATAACTTCTTGCGTTCCAAGGCGTAGGTTCATCGTAAGCAGTCGTAGCTGCAGAGAACGGCGCCAGAAAAGGTTGCTGTGCGAAAAGCTGACCACAAGACTTCATGCTGCCTCTTATTCTTTCTTTTTTTTATTCCTCACTGCCATTCTACCACTGAAGAAATGACTTGAAAGTGAGCGACCTCGCTCGCAGTGTCCGAAATCAGCGTGCGGTGCTCGCCGATCTAGGGTATCGTCGTCGCGAGTAAATTTCTGGAGCGGGGCACGCGCGAGCGCGCGCCTCTCTCATGCTTTAGAACATGCTTTAGAAGGCCTTTTTGCTTCGCATACGCCACATTTTTACCGCGACCGTGTATGAGGGTTCATTGTAAAGGTAGGAGGCTTTGAAAATGTTCGCTGTATATGGACGCAATTTCGATGGGTAGCATAGGAAAATCGTAAGTGCACCGAATATATGGTCGTTATAACCGATAGATCGTTATATCTGGGATCGTTAAAGTGGGTTCGACTGTACTTGTTTTCTTTCTTAGAATGTAGTATCGAGTGCCTTAGATTATGTCATGTGAATTCGGCACATTTGCAGACAGGCGATCGTAATTTGTGCCTGACGGTGATCTATTCAAGCTATTCGATTTGAAATTGTTTGACTAAATCACTATTGCTTCGAATTCACTCAAACCTGAAATCCACAGAGATTAGCACTGACCTCGGGCACTTTCCACTCGTTGGTGACCCCAAGGTCGTCAAGGATGCCCGTGGGAACTCTTGGTGGTCGATGTTGTACGACTCGAGGATGGCATTTGTCTCCACGGGGATGCTGCCTGCAGGGCCGAGCAGCTGACGAATCCTCCTGCACATGGCACTACGTTAAAGGGACACTAAAGGCAAATATTAAGTCGACGTTGATTGTTGAAATAACGGTCCAGAAACCTTGTAGTGCTAGTTTTGTGCCAAGGAAGTGCTTATTTTGAAATAAATCACGTTTTAGTGGTCTGCATCGCGTTAGCACACTTCAAATCACCCGCCTGAAAGCGGTGTTTCTCACGTCACTGCTGCCGTGCCCAACGTTGCCCGCCTTTACTGTGCGGCGGTGTGCAGCGTTCGGCATTCGGCACCATCACATGCATGCGGCATTTTGTCGAACTTTCTGTCAGAGTGACTTTCACGAGTGCGCAAAAAACACGCGGCGGTATGCGATACTGAAACTACCACTGAGACGCGACCACGAGAGCGAAGCAGGGTGCCGGGTGAAGCGCAGTTCGGCTAAAATGGAACCTTTGAACCACACGCGCCGTTCCCCATGGCAACGCCAAAGAGGTTCTTTTTTCCGTGAATCAAACAGAAACGAACAAGCAGCATTTTATTACGCCTCTTGATGCACGGAAGGTTCTTTTTTTATTGCAGCTAGTTTTTACAAGTGATTAATTGTAGTCGGACTCTTTCACGTCGTCGGGATCACTTCCAAAATGTGGCGCTTGTGGCGCTCATCGTGAGATACACTTGGCTTAATTTCTCAGTAAGTAGGGCACTTCTGTTGATAATAATGCCGTTTTAGACGTTGTCATACATTGAGCTTTCACTCTGACATAAATTGTTATTTTCCTTTAGTGGGACCCCCCCTCTCCCACCCACAACCAGACTCACCCCAGGGGGAAGTTGGCGTCTGGCAACCACTTGACCAGCTCTGCTAGGAATAAGGTGTGGCTGAAGTCAGCGGGGCGTTGAAAGAAGCCTGCGAGAGACATTCAAGGTGAAGCACCGCAACACTTTGTGTGAATGTAGAGAAAGGTGCCCATCTGTATTCATGCAAATGCTTGGGCCTAATATTGTTGGACTGCATGTGCTACGGAATTCTCTCCTCCGCAGTGCTAATAAAACTAGGAGCATGAAGGCCTCATGTATCAATCGAGTGGGCGTGCACCAGAGGACCAGCAGGGGCGACATGCCCAGCCATTCATGGGGTGCCACAACGTGCCACCACACTGCAAGTCTGAACCAGGGGCAGCAGTGAATATGAAAATGTAACATATGGGTGGCACTCTTGCTTTCCTACTCGCATCCAACTTTTCGCTTCACGGTTGTCAGTTGGGAGCGTGAACACTGCGAATGCTTAAGAAGCATTTATCGAGACTTTTGTGACCTTCGGCATGCCACAGAAGAAAATGAAAGCTGGCGGGTAGACATGCTGTGCTCCGGCTTGTTAGCAGCGCATCTCCTCCCCACTACTTTCCAAAACAGTTGCAGCTTCAACCGAAAGGGGGCACTCCAATAGCAATAGCACTGTCATGGTTTTATAGTGCGTGTACACACGTCACCACGAACGCTGGCGTGATGAAGAGCAAGCATATGGAGTTACTGAGACAACATAAGCTGCAACGTGAGGCGTGCAGAGATTTCAGGACACTGGCACTGAGCAAACCGAGGGATGCTACCAGCTCTCTTGGCTTGACTCGGCAGCACAGAGGGCACCACCTTTTACGATTTTGACCTCCCTATGCCAGGCTGACTAAAAGAGAAACACCCCCTTGCGTGGGCAAAGAAAAGGGAGTGCCCAAACAGTTGGTCGGTGTGTCACGAATGAAACACTTGCCATGTACAGTGATGGCAACAACAGTGCTCTTTTCACTTGGAACGTCCCGATACAACTGCTTTTGGAGTGAGGTTGAGTAAGGAGTGGCTTTGCCAGATCAACTGTCAAAGTTGCCTAGTTGATAAAAAATAAAGTACAGTAGAACCCCGCTGATACGTTTTGAAGGGACCGTAGGAAATAACGTAAGAGACGGGAAACGTAAGAGCCGAAAAACAGGAAAAACGGCAAAATATTTAGTGGTACAGAATTTTATTTAAATTCTTACGAGCAGCATGAAAATTGGCGCGCTCAGCCGCGATCTAGTCGATGGATAGAAACGCGGAGCTTAGGACGGCCTCATCCACAGAAATGTAATCAACGTATGTGATTTTTTTAACACCAACAGCTGTAGGTATGAAAGAACTAAGCACACGCAATCACGACCGGCGCGGCGAGTCCGACCGCGAACCGCACGCACGACCATGTGAGCTCCAACCAGCTCGAACTCCTCCCGTTCTCCGACAAATAACGATGATGATGAGTCTACGCCAACGCGATGGCAGAAGTGAATGCCAATCTCGAAGGCCTTGCTTTCGCATGCAATTACGTCATACACGCCATGTTTGTGCAATGCAAATCTCAGAGGCTATGCTTTTGTCAATAGTAAATGCCAATCTCGAAGGCCTTGCTTACACGAGCAGTTACGTCATAGACGCCATGTTTGCAATTTGAATCTCGAAGGCCATGCTTTTTTTGCATCAATTGAAAGATTCTGTTGTTTGCGCCTCTCATGCGGCTAATATTATGGTCAAACGAGGCCAAGCCGCGTGAAAATGCGCCATGGCCGCTCTCTTTGGTAGTCACTCGGTCGGCTCCGGGCGCACTTCGCGACGTATCATACGGGAACGGTCCGACAGTTACGACGTAACCGGGGTTCCCAATACATTGTATCCTATGGGAGCTATGCCGGGACCGGCGGAAAACGACGTAACAGCCGGGAAAACGCAGCAGTGAGGAACGTAACAGCAGGGTCCTACTGTATTAGTTTTTGTCTGCACCTCTCTAATAATCCCTATTAATATGCTATGAAGAGTTGTGATTCACAAGAGATGAATGATGGTAGGAGTCTGGCCTCCAAAGCTCTTCATCCTCACTGCCTTTCGTATTTCTGCTACGTATTGCCTCGCAAGCAGATGAAGCCCGTAGTGCGAGTCGGGATGAACCAACAGGGTCTCAGGTGAGCTGCGTTCTGCTTTATTGCTCATTATTGCACAGGAGGCATGCTATTAGCAAGCGAGTTTGCTTAGGCAGTCCACAACTGCTTCAATAGAGTGACAATAAAAACAAATGTTAATGGCAATGCTTTAGTGCCACGCAAATGCTAAAAAAGGCTTAGATAACTCTTGATGATCTGGAATACAAGGCAAGGTGGATGTGCATGTGGCTGACATTTCTTTGCATGTCTCAGCATTGCACTGTGGCAAAGGATCGCCTTCAATATCAGTTTCCAAGAGCTCAGGGGCCCTTGTGAAGCCCAGACGAACAAAAAGATCCCAGTTTTTCATGACCAACTAGACAAATAACAAAGCCAAGCATTACATCGAAATGTCATGACTATGAAACGCCATCTTTTTTCAGCACATGACCTTCTTTTTGAGCACGAACAGAGCAGCACCTTGAGCAAAAATATTTTTCAATAATTTTAAGAGAAAAAAATTTAGTGTTCCTGCATGGTGTTTTCAGTAAGAAATAGCACAGGAGAATGCATACTTATGGGAGCTTTCGTGCCTCAAAGCGCAAGGATTGAACATTCACACACATGGGGAAAAAATGATGAAGCTCACACAGCACTGGCTACTTAAAACAGCACGGAGATGCTTTACAATGCTACATGGTGACATCGTTTCCCGATGGCCAAGGTTCGAAGCACAATACATCTTTCCTTAAAGGGGTCATGAACCACCCTTAGGGCTTGGTGAAAAAACATCCGTGGAAAGCAGACACTGCCATGAAAAGCTCAGCCAGATGTTTCAGTCGTGCACAGCAAGGAGAGTCCAGAAGTGGAGAGAAAAGCTGCCATTTTCTCAGGCGCCCTCTTTTCATGGCAAGGCATGTGGTCACTTTCTTTGGAGTTGCCAGTGCTCGCTGTTTGACGTCAAACAGTAGATGGGATGTTGGCTAATAGCCGGCATAAATAAAAGCGGTGTTTGAAACAGATGTGCTTCTTGCCACAGGGTGCCACCCCCCCTCGCTCCACAGTCTGATAACATCACACAGTAAGCCACACTAGCGCACACAGGAATCACAATGGCAAAGAGCGACTGTGTTTCATCATCCGCCAGTGTGCTCATCGGATGAGAGGAGAGAGAAAGCGCCGTGACAAATCCCTGTAACTCCACTCGTCTTGGACGGATTCGCAATGTATTCGCAAGGCATCAACTCCAATACTGAGGCCACGCGATGATTACTGGGAAAAGTGGTTCAGGGCCCTTTAAAACTGGGTGTGCATAAGAATGAGGCAAATACTGCCAAACAATGTGGACATACTTCTGGCTTTCTGCAGTTCAATTCACTGAATCAATTCAATTCCACCAGATCCATTCCCAATGAGTCTCAGCCGGAAACTGTCGGGCATCCCTGGTCTGACTCACCGGGTGGGCACTCCTGTGCAGGCACCATGAGTCGGGGAAAGCGTGCGTCCCTTGGCGAGAACAGCACCCACACCGGGTTGTTGTCCTGCAGCTGCCGCAAGATGCCAGCCGTCACCCTAGAGTTCTTGGCCTCAGGATATGCACCACCTGCGCACCTCACTCATTTAGCTCTGTTCCCAACCTGATTGCTGCAGTTTGAATAATCTCCTGTAATAACTTCACAGAAGCAATAAAGAAATGAATGTGCTTTTCAGGAATAAAATTTTTTAAATTACTTACGGTCGAGTGTCACCAGCTTCAACAATACAGTATAACCCTGTTACCTCAAAACTCAACAACCAGGAAAAAGTTACCAACGACTGCGATACTCCCTAATGAACCATTTTAGTGCAACTCTATGCACTGTTTTCATTTCACAATATATGAGGTATAGAATTTCGAAGAGACATATGTATGTAAAGTTATAGACAACTACATATTTTCCACACGTATACTTTTTTCTCAGCGACAGTGCCTAGCTTGTGCTTTGGCCTCATTGAGCATCTGTTTGGGCAGATCGTTTAGCAGCTGTGGCAGACGATTTTTCCACCAGTTGCATCGCTCATTGTTTAAAAAAATCTGATTTGCGTGCCGAGCACATAAGCGCTTACACGAACCTTCGAAGGTTCCACACACCGTATTTATTCGAATATAGGTCGACCTTTTTTCCCCAAAAATGTTGCCCATAATCAGCTATCGACCTATATTCGTGACCAAAGAATCTCGACCTATATTCGCGATCAAAGCGACCAAAAGCACCGCACCTATGGCGTTCAACTGCCGCGCCTGCTGTTCTTCAAGCAGTTCCTGCTACACACGCACATTATATACCATAAAATCTGGTATAAAAACCGTACCCGTTCGTCTTTTCCGACTAAGTAACTAAAAAAAGAAGTTATTGTGCAACCGCCTTTCAAAGCCCCGCGAAATGCAGCCGCTCCGCCATGTTTGCGCTGGAACCCGTGATTTCCCTAGGTAGGCCGTGAAGTCCCTAGCCCCCTAGCCGTGCTGCCTGCCGACGCGCAGCTAGCGCAGCCGCACTGGCACTGGCCTAAGGCCTCACTCTGTTTGTGTTGATCTGACGTGACGGTTCGCATTTGCAAATGTGCGGTTGCGACGGTGTCACGTCGGTAGAGCTACACAGCTGACTTCAAGCGTCAAGTGATACTTTTTACCGAGAATTCCAGCAATTGGTCGCTCAGCGTGAGTTCGACGTAAAAGTTGATTAGGGTTGGCGGAAGCAGCGGGACCGACTGTTCGCGTGCAATGGATAGCGTCGTGCTTTTCGCGGCCCAGCAACTGGCAGGCATGACACTCTTGAAAAAGAACTGAGGCTCCGGGCGTCAAGGAGGCCCTGCAGAAGGCCAACAGACCTGGTCGTCATACCGCTAGGTATGACGTCCCGGCTACATTAAGGACCGGGTGGCGAAGAGTTACAAAGAGTGGCTTGAAGGAGGATGCTGCAATGACACCGACGGGACGCCGCGAGAAGGGCTTCCCTCAATAGGCAGTTTTAGAATAGCGTACGCTAAGTTAGCGTTAGCGTTTGCCACTTAACGGGAGGCCCCAAGCGGTTAGCGTACGACGCATGTGCAGTTGCGCGAAAAGCCAACGCAAAGCTTGTGGTACGCTATTCTAAAACTGCCTAATGAAGTTGCGACGTGGGTGAAGGACGCGCGGAAAGACTTGCCCGCGGAAATTATCGTGACTGGCTTTAAAAAGTGCTTCATTTCCAACGCAATCGATGGCAGCGAAGTCGACGTCATTTGGGATGCCGAGGATGCCTGCGAAGAATCCGACAACCTTCCTTGCACATCTGACGAACGTGACACTCCCGGCAGCGACTAGGGCGCTAAGTTAATTGTAAATAAAGGTGTGGTATGTTTCAATTTTCCTGTTCTCTAAAAAAAAAAACATGGGTCGACCTATTTTCGAATATTTTTTTTTTATTCTCGTAGAGTGCTATAAGTAGGGGTCGACCTATATTCGTGCCCGACCTATTTCGAATAAATACGGTAATTGCTTGGCTTCCAGAAAGGGCTGAAGTGTTACACAGTTCGCGTTACGCATACAATCAGATTACGATTACAGTGGAACCCCGATTATGACTTTGAGGGGACCAAGCAAAACCGTTGTATCACCAAAAAACTAAGAATATAGGCAGTGACACTCAGCCTTGTGCCCCCCCCCCAAATAAACGGATACAGACTGCTGAATAAGCACACGGCACATCAGGTAGATTAAGTTACATATTATATTATATTAATTATATTATATTATATTATATTATTAGCTTAGAAAACACCTTTTTATTGCCCTTCACTCTTCGTCAGAATCGCTAGACACGTCATCCAGGTCGCTCACCAATTCGCCATCTTGCTCCCACAACTGGTCATCTGCGCTGTGTCCAGCGCATTTGCAATTCCAGTCTTCTTAAAACTCTTTACAATCAAATAGCTGGCAGCGAGCGCCGTGCATCCAAGATTCAGGAGCATGCCAGCTCGATGGACGGCCTTTTAATCTTGCCAGTCGGCGTCAGGGCGCGCCCTCCATAGGCCATTTAGTCTGTTTACAACTGGCGCACACTGTCTTTGAACGGCTTGTTCACACAAACATCAAGGGGCAGCACCAAAGCTCCACCTGGAATGATGGCGATCTCGGTGCGCAGCTCCTTCAGTTTCTGGCGTACGTTCTCTGCCAGGTGGCTGTGAAAGCTGTTGAGCACAGGAGAGATGGGAGAAGCAGGGCACCAGGGCGCCATCCCCAGACTGTCCGGACCCAATCAGCCATAAGACTGACCGACATCCATCCTTTCTCTTGGGCTTGCACGTGTATGCCGGCTGGAGTCGGCCTTTGGCACGGTTTCCCTTTTGAGGATAACGCACGGTGGCAACTTCCTGCCGTCTGCCGTGATAGCCAGCATTAGCGTGAAACGCTGCTTCTCGGCGGCTGTTGTTTTAACGAGCACGCTGCGTGCTCCCGTCTGACTGATTGTTCTGCTCATCGCATATCGAAATTGATGGGCGTCTGGTCTGCGTTCCCGATTTGCGAGAGAAGAAATTCTTGGTCCTGCGCCGCGTATCACAAACTTGTGAAGTCCACTACCTTTTCTTCGTAGCAACTAGGCAGTCGCTGACAAAGTGATGTGCACCTCCTCAAGCCCAGTCCGTTGCGCCACATGAAGCGTGTTGTCCACCCATTACTCGTTTGGAAAGCAGTAGTAGCGAGGCCATGCTTCCTGGCTGTGGCTCGAGCGTGCATCCCGACCATTTCATGCGAAACGACACAGCCCTCCTTCCGCAGGTGCTGGACGTATTCTAAGACCGCTTTTTCCCCAGCAGGAAGCTTTCCTGTCTTCGGTCCCCAAACACATCGTTCCCTATTCGTAGTGCACAGTTTGTCGTGCTGCTTCCTTCCGCCAGTAACGCACACGAACTTCGTCAATTCCAAAATGTCTACTGGCAGCACGATTCCCGTGCTCAAGAGCGTACTCCACAGCCTGTAGCTTGAACCGGCCGTGTAGCTCACATTTCGGCCCACTGTCCACGGCAAAACGCAAAACAGACTAAAAACGAACCCACAACGGGGTATGGCTGGTGGAAACAAAAAAAGTAGGGCTACAATGGCTAGAATGTTAGACACGCGTCACTGTTTAGTGCCGTTTTGAATGGCTGTCCCACCCAGCCTTGGAAACTCCGCCTTCTGTGGTAGATGGCGCTACTATCTTCTGCAAGCTGTCTCCACGCACTCCCGCCGCCGGTTGCCGCCGGCTCCTTAAAGTTTCGTATTTGTAGAAAGCAACCGTTGGCTGCGTGGGCATTTCGTGACCTTCGCTCACTGTGTACTTGTTAGCTGCGATGCCTCTACACTCGCACCGTTCGTGAATCCTGCTGTGGTGCACAGATACTTCAAAAACAGTACAAAAGAGAGTACATACCGTGCACAGATAGAAAGAAAAACAAACAAGAATGGTGCGCGGCAGTGGGCAGGAAGGGGGTAGACGAACCAAGGGGGAGTTGGCAGAATAATAAAAAAAGATCTACAGGCGAAGAGGTGCTGCGCGTCGGTTCGCGGGCTGTAGTGGATGAAAGTAGGGCATGCGTTTATTACGCTGGAGAAAACAAAATCCAAATTTCGACAACTAAAGTTGGGGGTGCGTTTATTATGCAAGTGGTTGATTACGTGAGTAAATACGGTACACACATTCAGAACCGCAGTTATGTTTTGCCACAACCACTGTGGACGAAGCTGTGGTCACTATCGCGCGATCATATATGGCGACTACAAAACTCCTAAGTGCTTTGGCATCCGATGCTCAGAGAGTCAAAGCAATGCCACTAGCCACAACTGCTGCGGACAAAACCGCAGTAGACACAATCATAGATACGACAACGTAGTTCTGAAGGCGTGGCCAGCACATAGATTGAAAACGGAACTACTGTTTGGCACAACCACCTCGCAGAGAACCGCAGTTGCTGTCGACGTAATCATTGACACAGACTACGCAGTTCCGAAGGTACATGGCTAACGCAGCGGTAGATTAAAGGCAACGAAGTCGTAAAAAGGCACGAAGTGTTTCGGCGTTCCTGTCGTACACTTATGGCTATGGTGGCGTGGACTTTCGCACTTAGTTTTCAGTTGGCCTCAAGTGAAGCTATGATGTGTGTGTTGCGGCAGCCCGCTGCGACGCCCCTTATTGATCCGTTCAAGTGTTTCTCAAAGACGTGCACGAGTTCTTTTGATGGCAACAAATGTTTTTGTGTTATCGCGGTTTGAAAGGGATCTGAATAGTTTTTTTGGTGATACAAAATTTCGAGTGATACGAATACTTTTGCTCCCCCTTGAGATTCGTATCATCGAGATTCTACTGTACGCACTGTAAAGAAAATGTCATAAATATCAGTTTATCTTCTTTGCATATTTATTTACATATATATGTAATAAAAATGGTTTGTGCATCACTTGTTTTCACTGAGTTTGAACCTTTCCAGGACAAGACGGACGACAAGTGTCACTATCACTACCGTATTACTCGAAAATAGGTCGGGCATGAAGGTAGGTTGACCCCTACTTACAGCGATCTATGAGAAAAAAAAAAATGTTCGAATATAGGTCGACCCATGTTTTTTAGAAACAGAAAAACTGAAACTAGCACACCTTTATTTATAATAACTTAGCGCCCTAGTCGCTGCCGAGAGAGTCATCTTCATCAGATGTGCAGGAAAGTTGTCGGATTCTTTGCAGGCATCCACGGCATCCCAAGGACGTTGTCCTCGCTGCCATCGGGCGTGTCAGGACAACAAAATGGATGTTCGAAACCGATTTGAATACAGTAGAACCTCGTTGATACGTTCCCGCTGATACGATTTCCCGGCTCCTACGCTCGAAATCGCGAAAATTAAAAATAACCCAATACAGCTGTGTGTAATATGTTCCGGTTAATACGTTCCCGGAATTCCAATTATTCGGCAGCAACGTTCAGCACCGCGGAAAACTGGGGTCGTATGATACGTTTTCTACTCAGAAACTCTCATTCAGGTGTGCAAAAAAAGGCCTTCTCAGCGACGGCAGCTTCTCCGCAGTGCCTTTCCTTCCTCTGTGCTTTCTCTGATTTGCTCAATTGTCCCCTCCGCGTCTCTTCCGAATTGCTCGATCGCCGCTCTCCTGTCAACCACGCGGCGACGCGGGCCGTCACAATCTTCGAACGGCTTGCCGCGGAAACGCACATGCCGCTGCCGCATCGCCACCGCTGCCAACAACGCCGCGACCCGTAACCATAGCAACGCCGCCATTGTGCCTAGTCAATATGGCCGATAATTTCCCGCACACTTTTCTCCCGGAGCGCAATCGTTTTTGGGTTGCTCCGCCCGGCGCAATTCCAGTCGGCGTTCGTATTTCTCTGGCTGGGCAGTTCTGCCTACCAGCGGGTCGTCAGAAGCTGACCGAAAAGATTTGTTCTGGAAGATATCTAGGAGATTTCTGGTTATCAGACGCTCGCCGCCATCTTTGTGAGGACTCGACAGATCGCAGTACGGGCGCTTGGGGACTTCACCTTCGGTTGCCATTACGCCGGGCGTTATCTTTTAAAGCCCGTTTCGCCGTGCGAGATGGTGCGATACGAGTGGCGGCGAACATACCAGCACATGTCTCAAGTTAAGGGGAGATGCGGGTCTTTTTTTTATTTCTTTTATTAGCTGGGTGAACTGAACAAAATTTAACAAACTTGTCCCATTTTTTCTGCAGATTCCAAATCTCTAATTAGATTTTGGTAGCTGCATTAGTACAAAAGATGTGCAATCTCTAAAAGCATATTTCTTACAGGAATTTTTGGCAACTTTGCTTTGTCAAACACAGAAACAAAGTATGTGGCAAGGCTGCCAGAGAGCTGGTTTAGCCGGTGATGCTAATCCGATTGTCTTCAACAAACTTGAATGCAAAGTAAATAGACGTAAATGTGAGTGAAATTTTTTTGCTGCATACTATTTCTGATAATCGAGAATTATAATTTGGTGAACAACATTATAAGAAAATAAATAGCATCACCGGCTAGACCAGCTTCATGGCAATCTTGCACATACTTTGTTTTTGTGTTTGACAAAGCAAAGTTGCCAAAAATCCCCGTAAGAAATTTGCTTAAATATGTGTTAGAAATTGCATATCTTTTGTTCTAATGCAGCTATTAAAAATCTACTTAGAGATTTTGAATCTTCAGAAAAAGCTGAATAAGTGTATTAAATTTCATGCCATTCACCCAACTTTTAAAAATCATTTTTTAAGACCCACGTCTCCCCTTAAGACGGAACGCAAACTGATCAGCGCGAGTGTGCGACGTAGTATGCGATAGCCGCGAACAGCTGTCGCTTTCGGGGACGCTTATCACTCTCGCGAGATATCGCATATCGTGTTGTACCGCGATTATTACGTGCACTGCGAAGAGTTGAGCTTGTTAAGCCTTTAGAGGGGCGGCAGTTTTCTTCACGACGGGGCGAGTTACGCGTGATCTTTCGAACGTACGTGATCGTATCCCAAATGCGCATGTTCGAGAATATCACTTCTGCTCTTCGGCAAACCTAGCCCCATATTTCCAAGCGACAATGCAGAAAGAACCGACGCTCACGTGGCGCAAAGTTTCGTCTGCTGACATGGCGGTAGCGTTTCTTTACGTTTACGCTGGTTGTCTCAGAGTTCGATTTTGCAATATTCGGGTTGTCTCGGGATTTCAATACACGTGACCACGACGTTATTTTCGGTCAGGATCGGAACTAGCTGGCTGACCTCTGGCGGCCAGCGAGATGCCAGGAGTTCGAAAATCGAAGAGTCCCTCCATGTTTTTTGAGAAATAAATGTTTTTGCCTTTGCACCTCAACATGGGCTTGTCAGCCTCAATTTTTACTGGATTCGGATCGTACGTTTCCCGGATCATACGTTTATTTTCCGCGTTTTTTTCGGAAACGTATCAACGAGGTTCTACTGTAATTGTTGTTTGTTGAACATTCGCCACGGAGTCAATTTCGAGCTGGGATTTCACTCGAGAATGTTCAACATATGGTAACTTTTGTTGAAATGGATTTAGAACATCCATTTTTATTGCACTGCACTCAGTTCTGATTCTAGATTATTGATATGCTCATTTATTTTGCAACTCTCTCAGTTTAGAAAAAATCTTGCTCCCCAATGGGCACATGAAATATTTTATTTTAAAAACAACACATTATACTAGAAAAATAACTGCATATTTGGAATTGGCACACAAAGTACAAAACTCGGGGAGTTTCACCAAAATCGATCAAGAAATAAAAAACACTTTTTAAAGTGCCATGTCCCCCCTTAAGCGACTATGGCACCTACCTCTCCTGTGCGCTGCACAAAGCGTTTGGACAGAGGATGGCGCAGAATGTCGGCCACCGAGAGCCCCTCGTACTGGCCCTTGGCTGCACGTGCCTTCCCACCATGCACGGCTGGTCCCCGTTTTTTTCTGTCCTTCTTCGACGAACGTCTTTTCCGGTGCTTGTTGTTGCCGGCCAGACGCTCGCCCTTGCGGCTGCTGACGAGACATTCCTCGTCTGGGGGTGTAGTTTGCGCGGCAGCTTCTGCAAAAACCGGTGAGCTCAAACCAAACACTAGATTCAATTTTGTAGCAAAACATCAAAGTAGAAATGTGCTGAAGATTTCTGATCTCTAGACGGCACCAGCCGTAGCCCTTTTATGCATCTCGTACGGCAACCACATGACACTACACAGATGTAAAGGCAAGTTCGTGTCTGTCAGGGGTTACAAATAAAACATTAGTGTTACTGTCCTACCTCCACCAATTGCCCTCGACATTTTGGTTTATGTTCTCATTTTGTTCTTGCAATAGGACATAAAACTACCATATTTATTCGAATCTAGGCCGATGGCTTTTTCGGAATTTCTTTGTATCAAACTCCAGGGTCGGCTTAGATTCGAGGATTTTGAAAAACGCGCCATTTTTCATCGAGAAAATGTTGCAAAACTAGCGCCACCTAGACAGTATTGTAGCTGTTAGTAGCCGAGCCAACACCTGGCTTAAGTACGCACATGAGGCCGCCATTTTTATCTTTGTGGCGAGTGTTGAGGCGAGCCGTTCGTCAGTTCGAGTCCGCTTCGAGTGGGCTGTGTGTGGCGTAGCTCAATGGTGCCAAACGAGCGTAGTCATTATAGTGCGGCATATAAAAGGAAAGTTGTGCTAGCCGTGGAGTCGTCCTCCAACTTTCAAGCCGGGCGGGACTTTGGAGTGGACGAAAACAATGTTCGTCGCTGGAGGGGCCAACGGGAGAAGCTCTTCGCGTGCACCGCAACGAGGATGGCTTTTACCGGTCCACGGAGAGGCCGTCACCCTGAATGGAGACTGCATTGGCCGACTTCGTTCGGACGCAGCGAGCAGCTGCCCTTCCAGTGACAACGGAAGTGCTCCAACGAAAGTTGGCAGGCTGGGTGGCTGCAGCGTGGGACGACATCCCAGGAACTTTGATCATGCGCTCTTTCAAGAAGTGCGGCATATCAAATGCGCTTGATGGCACTAAGGATTGCGCGCTGTTTGAGGACAGCGACAAAGAGATCAGCGACGACGACTCGGAATGAGCGCGGCATCTTGATGATGAACCAACTGCTCCGTTTCATCTTCATATTTTCAATAAATGTTTTCTCTTATGAATTTTACCCGGCCTACATTCGAGGTACGTTCTTTCTTTTTTTTCGGGCTTCGGACTTTAGGGGGTCGGCTTAGAATCGGGGTCGGCCTAGATTCGAGTAATTATGGTATGCCTCGCAAATGGACAATCTGATTAAAGGGCGAATATTATTGGCTGTCCAAACTAGGTACTTCTTTTCTACAGTTTCTTAAAAATTATATAAAAAGGATTCTAGTGTACCGATGCTTCACTATGGGCTGATCTCACATATCATAAATTACGTGTAAAATAAAATGTGACCTCAATTGCGATACTTCCCAATGCAAAATTCGAGCACACATCTATACAGTAAAACCTTGCCGATACAAATCTTGCGGGGTCAAGAAAAATATTTGTATCACCCGAAAATACAGAAAATTAGTAGGCGACAAACGAAAGCTGGAGTACATACATTTTCATTTACTGTTCCTCAGGGCTGCAGCAACGTCATAGACGGACCATGAATGATTTCAAGTAAAGGTTTTAGAACATCAGCGATCATACTGCTACTCATAAATACAGGACGTGTGCACGTGTGTGAGCACAGAACGTGCTGTGACACGTGACAGCTAGTAGCCCCTTCCTAATCTTAGTATGCTTTTCTGCATAACACCAGAGTACAGTGACCAAAGTGATAAGTGCTGCGCACGTGATAGGCCAGAAATTTTAGCACTCTTTTAGTACTCCCTTTTCGTGGTTTTTCGGGAGTTGGTGGGTGTGGCCTACAGTCGCGCATGTTGACCTTGCGAGGTCTAGCTCCTTCACCAAGTCCGTCCACTTCCTCTTTCGGTCCTTGTCCACCTTTCGTAGGGTGTCTGATTGTGAGGACATGGCTAGCATCAATGTGGCAGGCAGGTGTAAACACAGTACAACAACAATGCTGCCTTAAGCGCAGCAGCACACATCAATGCATCGGGGGGGGACACGATGCCAATGCCCTCTGTAATCCAAAAGCAAGGGCACAAGAAGGCGCTGCTCACACCATCTCGGACACGTGCTGCGGATGGGTGATACTGACAAACCGCCAAACCAGTGGTGTGCATGCCCACACTAGGGTTCTCACACTTGTGCACGACTGCCGTGTCTTCAATGGCAGCATGGACAGCGCCTGTTTGTACCTCTGCATTAGCGAACGTCCGTATCAAACGTTGCGGGGCTGAAGTCGGTTCGTAACAACTGCACTCTAGCACAGTGCAGGCTAACTGGCCTTGGTCAAGAACAAAAAAGTTCATATCACCCCAAAATTCACACGAGCCAGGATCGTATCACTGAGGTTCTACTGTACATGTCTTCATTTCGCAATATATTGGCTGGTGCGGACAATCTGCCTCGTGCGGCATGTTGCAAATGAAGTGAAGTGCGGTGCAAGTGCCTCGCTAATCTGGAGATCGCAAGAGCTGGCACATGGTTATAGCAAAGTGGGCACGACTCGGAGCAGCCACCACAGAGAGACCTCCCAGACAACATGCACTAGTCGGGCACCATCTCGCAGTCTTGTGCGGCGCTCCGATTCCCTCCTCGCCCTTTTTCCATCCTCTCTGCACTTCACCTCTGCTTTCATCTTTCTTTTGCTGCTATGACGGGTGAGGCATGCCAATGCCCAATGCAGGAATGGGTGCCTAAGAGCCTGCACTCCAGAATGTAATTAAGCTCAGCCATGGCACTCGTCAAACCCAAGTCTGCATGCCACACGCACCTTGCGCTGCTTGAGGTGGCACAGCGGGTGTCTCCTTTGGCCCCTCTTGGTCCCCACCGGGAGCGAGGCCCCACGTGAGAGGCCCCCAGCCACCCCCGGATGCTGCACTCTTGCTGTCTGGTGGTGGTTCCTGCTCCACGGCGGACCTTGGTGGAGGTGGCAAACTGATGCCGTCTACCTGGAAAAGATCCACTCTCTAAAGCTGCATGCGCACTCCAAGTAGTGTGTGATCTACAGCTCTCAACAAGATGGGGACAAAGGTGCCCTCCCTTTTTGCCCTTCTTGTGTCAAGTGCTTCACGCTGGTCACACCAACAATACTGAACGTGGACCCTTGTCTGCTCAACCACTCTCGCCATGCACAACAGTTTGGCAATACAAAGGGTCCACAAATGTTCCAAACTTCAAATATGAATAGAATATTTTCATTATTGAAAGCACATTCAATCCCGAAAATTTGTACAGTTAAACCTGCCTATAATGAACCCCAATAGAATGAATTCCTCATTATTACGAAGTTTTTTATTCCCCGCCGTTACTCCATAGAAGCACATGTACTTGCGACCTCTATGTAACAAAGTGGCAGAAGGAGACACCCTTGGTATAATGAACTTTCGCCGCCGACAACCTGGGGATTCCGCCCCAATTTTTGTCATTTTGGCACAAGCAGGAGCCACATGCATCTTCTGCGGTTGCCTCACTGACGACGGAATGCAAAGCGGCGGCGGTGCACATGGCACTCGAAGCCCCGGCGACTGCGAGGCAAGAGCGAGCACTTTTTTGTACGTGCACCCCTGGAGCCGGCGTTCTTGCCCCGCGGGCGTGCCCTTCCCCCCCCTCCCTTCAAACCTCATCCAGCTGCTCGCAGATGCCACCACACAGGCTTTCCTAAAAAAAAAAAAAAAAAAAAAAAAAAAAAAAAACGGTTTTTGCGTTGGCAGCGCCACTCTTCAGTTGTTGCAGAAGTCTCTGAACTGCACTTTGTTAATGTGACACCGACGCCACTAAAAAGAAAGAACAAAAAATCATTGCTCCGTGTCTTTACACTTCAAGTTTGTGCCCCATAAGCGGGGTCCCGCCGCATACAGAGTGCTTTTCTGAATATTTCGTGGTATCCGTGTCGCTCACTCTTCGTTTTCAACGCCGTGCGTGCGTGCATGGTTTCACTGCATGTGCATGGAGCAGCCCCTGAAGATGTGCAGCTTTGCTATTTTTTTCTTTCTTTTTTCGGCGGACTGCGCTGTCACTACCAAGGAGATATCACATTAGGCACTGGTGGAAACTGTCTCAGACAACAACGGATCTACAGAGGTTGACCCGTCATGCGTATTTCCGTCTTGCACAGCGCCGCGGGTTCGCTAGACCGTGGCCTCCGCGATTAACTCGCTGAGCCAATCCCGGAGGCCGGGACTACATGATGATGGATTCCCGGGACTAGATGATGATGGAGCAGCATTGTATTGATGCCCTACGAACGTCCAGTATTGCAATCTGTCATGAACAAGCAATAGAGCAAAAAAACGCAGTTTTTTGTCACTAAATAAATGTTTTAAGTAGAGCTGTGCGAATAGCAAAATTTTGGGTGCGAAGCGAATTCGAATAATAAAGATTGAGTGCGAATCGAATCGAATAATTTCGAATAATTTTCGAATATTTCTCAAACATTTTTCGAATAATTCGAAGTGAAATTACAGAAAAAGTTGCAGAGAATCCCTAAGTATGTTCTTGTGAGATAGCAACATGAAAGTGTTTCTTTTCGCTAGGTTGATGAAGCGCTGGTGGGGTCATATATCATAGTTGTCTTTCTTATCAAGAGTGAGGCAATGTAGAGGCCGAATTGTATTTATGTACATGATTTGGTGCAACCAAAGTGCTGCCGACAACACTTTACACGTGATAGGCAGAGATGCCATTTCTTCAGCCTCTCCTCCTCTTTCAACTGCTGTGGAAGCCCAACTGATGTGGCGGACAAGGGTGTGCTCCCTTCAAGTCCGGAGTTCCAAATCTGCCTCGTAGACGTCGATATATAAGAACATCTGAAATTTTGGATGCTAGAAAGCTTTGGCGTCCGATTTTTCGGACTTCCTGCCCACATTTCAGGTCCAAAACAGCATTAAATGAGCCCCCAACTCTGCCACCTCTTTCATCTCCATATTGGAACCAGCGTTTTCTTGAGTTAATACATTTGCGACCGTAGCGGAGCTTGAAAGGCAGCTTTGCTGCAATACGGGGGTGTGATGAGGTGAAGCATATTGAAAATTTAGGGACCACTTCCAAACGGACGTTGACTGTCTCCTGGCTAAGTTCGACCGTAACGGACCTTGAAAGGCAGCTTTGCCGCAATACGGGGGTGTGATGAGGTGAAGCATATTGAAAATCTAGAGACCACTTCCAACTGGACTTTGTTTCTTGGCTAAGTTCGACCGCAGCGGAGCTTGAAAGGCAGCTTTGCCGCAATACGAGAGTGTAATGAGGTGAAGCATATTAAAAATCTGAAGGGGTCACTTTCAACCGGACGTTGACTGCATTTGTTTTTGGGAAGTTCGAATAGTTCGAATAGTAAAATTTCAGTGCGAATCGAATCGAATAGCAAACACTATTCGAAAAATATTCGAAATTTCGAATATTCGCACACCTCTAGTTTTAAGTGAGCACTACCTTCAGTTCCCCTTTTGTTTAATTTGTGTGTTTCTTTTCCAAATTTTGGTGCTGAAACTGCATATAACGAAAACATGTTTATAACGAATTTTTTCGGGAATTTGTCAATTTTGCGATATCCAGATTTAACTGTACTCATATTTTCCGAATACTTGGCTATGGCTGAGTATTGGTTAAATATTTGATAAAAGCCGGAAGCCTTTGAACAACTTTTCAATATTTGAGCAAATAACAAATTACTCGGGTGCTGAAAATTCTTATGTTTACAGTAGAACCTTATTTTAAACTTACACCGGCTAAAACGTACTTGGAATGAATCCTTGACTGAGACTCCTTAGAGAATAACATATTCATTCACTGCACAGCAGTGGCTCACCCTATGCCTACTGATTAGTGCATATCACTATCACTGGTTGTCGCACCAAGGTTATAACTGCACCTGTAAACTCTCAGTACATCTCATTATGCCGCAAATGGTCTTCTCCCTTTAACACAAGTGTAGCGACACCTAAAAGGCTCATAGGTGTAACTGCAGGTTTTTGAAACACATAAGTTATGGTCAGATGGGTAGGTTAAAGCAGCATACGCAGTTCACTAAGATTTTTAGAAATTATCTGTGGGCTTTCAGTTGATTTTCTCTGCATTTTGCCTTCTTTTTGATTATGTAAATTTTGCGCAACACAAATATTTCACAGGGCCCTGCAAGATTCATATATCTGAGGTTTTACGGTAATCCAAAGCAAGAATACTCACGGAGGTGTTTCCTGGAACACTTGTTTTCTACGTGACATACTGTACAGTCAAGACGAATATGCAGGACATCCGATTTTCACATGTTCAAGGTAGAAAAAACTAAAGAAAATGCAGGACTAACATATATACAGTGAACTCCCGTTAAGACGAACTCGGTTAAGACGAATTCTCGCTTATGCCGAACAATAGAGAGCCGTTTGTTTGGTTTCCCATAGACTCAATGCGAAAAAAATTCGCTTAAGACGAACCGCCCAACTGTACTCTTCTGTTAAGACGAACTTTCGCGGTGATGACAACGCTGGCGATTCTGCGAAACGAACATTGCAGTCTTGGTGGAGCATTCAGGCGACCGAGAAAAAGCAAAAAAAAAAAAAAAAAGCGCTTCACTGAGCAAAGACAGGAAGCAAATCGCGACGCGGAGGGCACGAGATAAACGAAAAAGAACTGTCCCGATAAAGCTGGTATTCCCCCTCACCCCCAGTCGGTGGGTAGGGGAGGTGCGGGCTTTATCAGCAGAGAAAGCAACAAAAAGAGATGGGGAATTTACAAATGGGACCCCCAAGCCATTGCGTCCTTTTGTATTCCCCCCCTTCCTCCCGTACAAAGGAGAACAAAGGAGAACAGAACACAAAGAGCTTGGGGCCCCTCCGCCCGGTCAGAGGGGCTAACGCAAGGGGAGTGAAGGGAAAAAGAATAAAGAAAAACGGGAACAAAACTTGTCTGCGCATTACAATCGAAACTCGCACTCCCGTCAGAGGGGTCAGGTGCATTGTCATCGCCATCACACAATGGCGGCCGAGCACATTTTGTAGTCGGTTCGAGTTGGTTTGTGTAGGACCGTTGTATCTGTTTTCACTGAAGTGCAAATTGTGATGAGCCATTTTGATTACGGAAGTGCACAACAAGGGAAGGCTATTTTGTACACTGAATATAGCTGCGTCGTGTCTTTTCCGTGTGCGCGAGGCTTGTGACCGTGAGTAGCGCAATTGGATATCTTCAGCTGCACGTCGATCAGGAAAAGTTACTACGGGCCGAAAACGGGAAAATATCCGGACCTCGTAGAAAACCTTGCAGACTTTCTTAAGCAACTCAGCGTATCATGACTTTGTCAAGGCAACAGCACGCGACCGAGGCGTATCCAGAAGTGATCTTAGAGCCAGCAAAACAGGCTCATAGAAGAAAAGGAACTGCCAGGACAATAAATTTACATTATTTGAAGGAAAAGTGTGCTTCTCTCTCTCTCTCTTTTGTAATCGTCAACATAGGAGCGTGCTACAGTTTTATCATTAAAATGTGATAGCAGTATCTTCGTGGAATTTTTTATTTTTGAACCCGCGAAATTAGGTGCTCGTTTCGTGTAAATATTCTGCTTGTAGTTTTTATCTAGGTAAGCCAAATAAATGCTTTTTCTTGTCTTTTTGCCCCCATTGTAAGTCTACTCCAGCCAGTGTTTTCAAGTAACATATTTGGATGCACTTGGCATGTTAGCTTCTCTCTTTTTGGGGGCACTTCTGATAAGCCGAACTCCTGATAAGACGAACAGATGACCGCGGTCCCTTCGAGTTCGTCTTAACGGGAGTCTACTGTATAGTGTCACACTCAACGATTGGCAACCATTTTCACCACCCGCACCACATGTCCGACTCCTTTCGTCCCTCTCACTGTCCACTTGACACTCGCGCCATCTGGTTCCTCTCCCAGCAACTACACACAGCCTCTGAGAGCCGCACCCAACACAAGTGCACTCTTCACTCCCTTTCATCTCGCACAACATATTTTTTGGTACCACGTAAGGAAAGCTCCAACATACGCAATGACGCTCGACCATTCAGCTGCCATGCCATCCTGCTATTAATTTTCCTGGGTAGTTATGCAGGTGTACCAGACCTCTGCCACTCACGGCCATTGCCGCTGTGGCTGGAAGACATCCATTCAGACATCAAGTACATCAAAGGAAACAACGAGAATAGTTGTGATGGGTCCAATACAAAAAAGGTTATAAGAATTAGCAGTCTTGTGCAGAAAAAAGAAACAATAGCGTAAGTACCATCATAAGCGAGAAGTATTACACAGATTCAAGGAGCCACGCTAAAAAACAACAGATAAATAATTACTACGAACACACTAAATATACATGAGAAAATTTTTAAGAATAAATAAAAACTCAAGAAAATGCCTGGTTAGAAACAAAGATAGTTTCCAAGTAATGTCAAACATCTTGCGAGTTTTATTTCAAGAGGCAAATTGTTCCACAACTTAGCACCAGAAAATTGGATTAGTCTTTCACCGTACACATTCGAACATAGAGGAAGGTTAAGATTACTGATGCTTGCGCGCCGTGTGTTTAATGATGGGAACGTGAAAATAGTACGGGGCAGAGGCATGTTTGTGCTTATTATTTTATTTACTAAACAGGAAATCTTGTAGTTGCGTATGTCCGTAAACGGCAGTACAGTAGACGCTCGTTAAACTGAACCTGAAGGGACCAGGAAAATGTGTTCCATTTAACGGAGTTCCGTTTACTGAGAGGAGAGCAGGGGTGCAGAATACAAGTACGAAACTAATCTTGCCAGGGGCAGTTGTTCCATTTAAGCAGCAGTTCCGTTTAAGAGATTTCCGTTTACTGAGAGTCTACTGTATATGCAGTCTCTGAAATAAAGTATTAGAGGGGTAATGACCTGGGAGGAAGTAATCACACGCACAGCTCGTTTTTGTAAATGGATTAGCAGAGTAAGGTATATTATGTACGTTTGGCCCCACGACTCACAACAATAGCTGAGGTAGCAGTGAATTAGGCTAAAATATAATGTTCGCAGCAATGTTAAGCCAAAATATTGGCATGCGTGTATGAGAGTATAACAGGTCAATGACAACTTTTTGCAAATGGTATTCATTTGGTCTTTCCAGTTAAGGTTACTGTCAAATGTTGATAAGGCATATAAGACTTTTGCCTTAATAAGCTGTGAACTAACTAAACTTTTCTACAACCTTGCTAGGCATAAAGCACAAATGATGATCACACGCATTCCACTGAGAAGTCGAGTGTAAAGGCGATTCACACAAACTTGATTCTTTAATAACCAACTCTGTGCCTGCCCTAAATACTTTATGCTCTGTGCTGTTTCAGTGGGGCCTGCTAGGATCGTTGTCCCAGACCTTTCAGGACTGCCTGAAGAGGGGCAGCCAATGAGAGCACTACACAAGAAGCACCTCTGGCAGTTCTGGACAGTCTAGAATGACAAATCGAGGGGCTCGGCATGGGTATGTGTTTTGCAATACTGCAAGTGTGCCTGAACTAACAGAGAATGCCATGATTACAGTTGGGGTGCTTTCACTCCAGCGACTGACAGAGGTCGTGTGACCGAATTGGTTGCAAATGGTCACTTTGGTTGAAGAGTGACCGTTTGGTGGACTTACAACTGATTCTCCACCTCTGTGACTGGAGCCACAAAGCTTCTGAACCAGTCGACAGCGCAGGAGCATGTCATCAGAATACCTGTGGCGATACGCTGAAGGTTATTTTATGTGACCATGGTTGCGCTAGCCAAGACAAACGTGAGGAGCAGATGTAAACAGAAGTTATTGCAGTTGTGAGGAAGTGCGCGTTGCAATCACCAGTGTGAACACCGTGAGTAGCTTCTCGGACCAGTTTTAGACTTCTGTCAGTGTGCCTCGGAGAGCAGGCCTAATTCAGTGCCCCTCATCCGTGCTCCCACTCACCTCCGACGTGGCTGCTGCCAAGTTGACGCTGCGCCCGATGCGCTCGGCGACGCTTTCTCCCCCCGTCCTGCCCTGTGGTGCGCTGCCCTCCTCCTGCTGTGGGTTGCGTGCATCCAGGGAGGCCTGCAGGAAGGCCATGTCTTCCAGGTGTTGCTCGAGCGCTGCACTGCCCGTGCTCTCCGCATCCGATGACCAATCGTCCTCGCCGCTCAGTTCGTCGGGGGCGACCACACGCCCTTGGAGAGGTGGCGACGAGGAGCGGTGGTGTCGCTCTGGCTCGGGTACCTGCATAAAAGCAGAGTTAAGGACGGGATGAGAAACTTCCCACAGGGTCCGGTGGCCCAATAATGTGAAATTGGTACAGAATAGAGAGCACAAATTAAAAAAGTTTTCAATACTGCTGACTCTGGCACACATTGTTGCTAAGAATGTAATAAATTCTAAATTTAATATACGAGACATTCTTCAAACAGAAAACAGTACTGGTGAGGAAAAGAAACAACATGGCTGATCCCTCTGTCATAGGCATCGGTATAACACGAAAGTGAAATGTGTCTTCACAGATGTAGTTGAGTGTTTGTTGTGCATTCTTTTGCCCCAAGCGCGAAGGAACGAATGCTACAGCAACAAATTGTAATGTCACGCGAAGAACGACACAGCTCGAAACTTGCAATGCGCTGCACAAGCAGAAGGGGCGCACGGAACGAACATACACAGGATGAGCGCGAACTAACTGTCACAGTTGCAACTTATTTCTGTGTGAGAAGCGCGCTCCTTTTGCAAAAGCGGCCGCTGCAGTGAGCGAAGTGACCTTCGTCCCGCACACCCGCACATGAGCGACCATGCCCTGTAAAGGTGCGCGCTCATCCGCGTGGGGCGACGACTTTTAAAGTTCGCTCTTCGAGCCCTTCGTGCCATCTCGCTAGTGATAACGAAAACACGCTGATGTACCACCGATCTCTGAGTACCGCCACCGGCAAATGGTGTATATAAATAGCTCGCCGTTAGCATGGCAAGGAACGTGCCATTTGTGGCCGAATCGTTTCGCGCCCTGCGCTGCGGAGCGAGGGGTCGTAAGTTTGACTCCCGGCAATGGAACTTTTTACAACGTCATATCCATGACGGAAATGCGTCAGTGGAGCCGTGGTTGACCCCGGCATAAAACACTTTCATGTTAAAAAGGTGGTGGCATCGACAGCGAACAAGTAAAAATGGTGCTCAAAGTTTTACAAGACTAACCCGCACATGCAGGTTAATCTTGCACATGCGGGTTAGCCCATTCTAAACACTTTTGGGGAAACTAATACAAGTACACATGCAAGGTACAGTACAAAATCCAGTACAAATTGAGTCTGAGAAGCCCATTTTGAGGCGCAAGGGCAAAAAAAATTTATTTCTTAAAGAACATGGCGGGGCTCTTCAATTTTTGAACTTCTGGCAGCCAGAGGTTAGCCAACTAGTTCCGGTTCCGACAGAAAACAATGTCGTGGTCACGTATGTTGAAATTCCAGAACACCCAAAGCCCAAAGATTGCAAAATCGAACGCTGGGACAGCCAGCACAAACGTAAACAAACGCTACCGCCGTGGCATCAAACGAAACTTTGCCTGCGTGAGCGTTGGTTCTTTCTACATTGCCCGCTTGGAAATACAGTGGAACCTCGATTATCCGTCCCCTGGTTTTGCGACGACCCGTATTTTACTACGAATCGGTTTGGTCACGGCAAAACCCCCATAGAAATAATGTATTTAAAACCTTGGTTATACGACGCAATTTTACGCCGATCCCGCATCTTACGACGTCCGAGAGAAAACACCGCCTTCTTTATTCGAATCGGACGCCGACAAAATATTCCCGAGTGTAAAATAAGAACTTAAGTTCCCCTAGGTTGTCGGTCAGAAAAGTAGAGTGTAAGACAGTATGCCTTCTTAGAATGTAAAATTTATTCTCCAGGCAGTTCATGCGCTTCTGTGATCCAGTTTCCCTGGCTTAAGATCGCTTAAGATACGCCTCGATCGCATGCGTATCCAGGGTCGTTACCTAGACAAGCCCCTCTAGTACACGGAGAAGCTCCAACTGGCCGTAAAGCTCATCTTTGAGATCCGAATATTTTCACGTTTTCAGTCCGTGGAAACATGCAGACACTTTTCAGGCTTGATTTGTCGGGAGAAAGATGCGCGTTGGATTCGATATCTTAAATTTAAGGATAACGACTCGTTCACACCTCATTTAACTAAATAATGCTGCCATTAGCTGCCATTTTCAAAAATAATTTAATCTACCATCCATGGAGAACCTCAGGGTCTTGTCATGGGCTATTGAGGCGGTCTGTTCCCCTTTTTTGGGCAGAGCTGACTGCTACTGCCAATATTTTTAGTTTTTCGATTATACGACGCCCGGGTTATACGACGGTTTTGCATGGTCCCCTCAAAGTTGTATAATCGGGGTTCCACTGTATGTGGCTAGGTTTGCCAAAGAGCTGAAGCGATATTGTCGAGCATACGCAATTGGGATACGATCATGCACGTTCGCAAGATCACGTGCGATTCGCCCCGTCCGTGAAGAAAACGGCCGCGCCGCTAACGGCTTAACAAGTGTAACTCTGTGCAGTGCATGTAACAATCGCAGTACCCGCCGCGAAAGTGATAGCGTCCCCGGAAGTGACAGCTGTCGGTTATTGCGTGTACTACGGCACACACACGCGCTGATCAGTTAGCGTGCTGTCTAAACTTGAGACATGCGGCGGTATGTTCACTGCCTCGTAATCGTGCCATCTCATGCTGTGAAATGGGCTTTAGAAGACAATGCCAAGCCTAATGACAACCGAAGGTGAAACCCAAGAGCCCGCATTGCAATCCGCCGAGTCCTTACAAAGATGGCAGCGAGCATGCATGTGTCTTTTTGGCGTTTGATAGCCAGAAACCTTCCAGAATTCTTCCAGAACAAGTTGTCCTGGCCACGGAGGAAGGAAAGAACTGCCAGGTCCTGGCAGGTTCTGGCGACACGCAGGTAGGCAGAACTGTCCAGCCAGAGAAAAATAAATGCGTCTGAAAGTGTGCCGCGTGGCGGGTGGAGCAACACGAGAATGAATGCGCTCTGAGAAAGTGTGGAGGATATGAAGTCTCATCGGCCATATGCACTGGGCACAATGGCGGCGTTGCTATGGTTACGTGGCACAGCGTGTCGTGCAGCAGCAGCGGCATGCGCCATGTGCACTTCCGTAAGTCTCGTACAGAACCATGGAGGACTGGAGAAGTTCCACAGCATCCATTCTTTTCGTCGCATTGTTAGCTCCGCAGTGTTTCCCGGCTGTTGTAGCCACGGGGTCTAAACGAAAGTGTGTGGAACGAGTATGTATCTACATACAGTGCTGCGGATGAAGATTTGCAGTGCTCAGCGAAATCGCAGAACGAAATCACTGCTACAGAGAAGACACTTTCTTTTTTTTGAAAGCCAGTTGAAGATTTTGAAGGCCAGCATGACCACCTACCATCAGGTCAGTGTGTGTTGACGGAGAGCTGAGGCAATGGCTGAAGGGGCGATCGAGCAATTCAGAGCAGACGCAGAGGGGGGAAATTGCACACGGTGGAGAAGCGCGCAGCGGAGCTTCACAAGTACACAAGAGGGGCTTTTCTGCACACCTGAATGAGAGTTTTTGGCTGCAGAAAGTATCACACGACCGCAGTTTGCCACAGGTGCAGAACGCTGCGCGAATAATCGTATTTTCCGAAAACATATTAACGGAACGTATTAACATGTACAGTCGACGACCGATTTTTCGGACCCAATTTTCGGACATGCTTGATAATTCGGACATTACCGGCACCAGGACATAGCCTATAAATTCAATGATTTCACAGCTCGAAATTTCAGACACTTAAGGACGGGCTGTTCGATATTTCGGACTTCCAAGTGTCAGTCGAGCCGACTGCTAGCATTTTTTCGCGCCGCCGCGTCTTGTTTGTTTACTTTTTCCTCCAGTAGCTCGAACCGGTGCTGGCGTGCGCGGCTAGCTCCGCTAGGGTGGCTACCTCGAACTGCTGGATCGAGGCTATTTCCGCATCAGCGTCGCTGCTGAAAATTTTTCTTTCTTCTCTGCTTGTGACCGTTGGATTGACAGGAACGCATCGACTGACTGTTTACCTGTGCGTGTGCCATGTGTTCCACGTATGTTGCCTAGCTAAATGCGCTGATTCATAATGGATAAGGGATCATCGATGTTGTCGTCGGCCTCGAGAGCTCCGATGAAGCGCGGAAAGTATGTCACCATGTCGATGGCGAAAAAAGCTGCCATCGTCAAGCTTGTTGAAAGTGGCCGATCGCAGGCAGACGTTGCGAAAGAGTTCCATAGTTCCAAACAGACTCTTTCGGACTACATCAAAACAAGCAGAAGGTTTTGAAGGCGGCGGAAAAGTCCACTGGATGTCGTCAGAAAAATGTCAGCCAAGGTACCTACCCTAAGCTCGAGGAGGCCCTTCTCGTATGGCTGAAGTCGACAGTGGCCAGCAAGGTTCCCGTCTCCGGGGGCCTCCTCAAACAGAAAGCTGAGACGATGGCGCTTCAAATGAACATTGAAGGATTTAAGGTCAGTGACGGCTGGCTACGAAACTTCAAGAAGCGCTCCGACCTCAGTTTCAAAAAACTGTGCAGTGAAAGTGCAGCTGTTGACCTCAGCGCCGTTTCGAACTACCACTCTGAAAAGCTGCAGTCCCTTTTACAGGAGTACTCGCCAGACGATACTTTCAACTGTGACGAGACCGGACTTTTTTTCAAGCTGATGCCAGAAAAGACTCTTGCCTTTGCTGGCGACCCTTGTCATGGTGGCAAACACAGTAAGGAGCGAGTTACTGTACTGATCGGTAGCAATATGTCGGGCACAGAAAAACTGCCGATGCTCGTCATCGGCAAGTCGAAAGCTCCGAGGTGCTTTAAAGGAGGCCAACAAAAAGGCCTGGGTAACGCAGAAGATTTTTGAAAGCTATGTGAGAAGACTAGATCGCAAATTTGATCTAGAAGGCCGCAAAATTTTGTTGTTTGTCGACAACTGCGCTGCGCACGGGCACATAAACAACTTGAAGGCGGTGTGCGTCGAGTTCTTGCCACCGAACACGACAAGTGACCTACAACCGATGGACCAGGGTGTCATACGCACTCTCCAAGTGAACTATCGGTCACGCTTGCTTTCGCGTGCGGTGGTGTGCCTCGACAGCGGAAAAGCGTCCTCCGTCGATTTGCTTGGGGCACTTAGCATGCTCGCGATGCGTGGAAGTCGATGGCATCGACAACGCTGCGCAACTGGTTCCGCCACGCGGGATTTGTGTTGAATGGCGAGTCGGCCGCCTTGGACGAGGACAGCGTCGTCGACCAGGTGTTGGGAAGCGAGCAGCTTATCGACGACCTTCGCACTGCAAGCGTCGAGATTCCATCAGATGTCTCATTTTCCGAGTTTGCGTGTGTGGACAGCGAGTTAAAACTGTGCGCTAGCCTCACGGATGAGGAAATCATTCGCCAAGTGCTTGCGGAGTCCGAGAGCGACGATGACGACGACGACTTACCTGCAACAGCACAGCCGACGCAAGCTGAGCTGATGCAAGTGCTCGCAACTAGGGGTGTGCGAATATTCGAAATTTCGAACATTTTTCGAATAGTCTTTGCTATTCGATTCGATTCGCACTGAAATTTTACTATTCGAACTATTCGAACTTCCCAAAGACAAATGCAGTCAACGTCCGGTTGAAAGTGACCCCTTCAGATTTTCAATATGCCTCACCTCATTACACTCTCGTATCGCGGCAAAGCTGCCTTTCAAGCTCCGTTACGGTCGAACTTAGGCAAGAGAGCGTCAACGTCTGATTGGAAGTGGTCCCTAGATTTTCAATATGCTTCACCTCCTCACACCCCCGTATTGCGGTAAAGCTGCCTTTCAAGGTCCGTTACGGTTGAACTTAGGCAAGAGAGAGTCAACGTCTGATTGGAAGTGGTCCCTAGATTTTCAATATGCTTCACCTCATCATACCCCGTATTGCGGCAAAGCTGCCTTTCAAGCTCCGTTACGGTCGAACTTGGGCAAGAGACAACGTCCGATTGGAAGTGGTCCCTAGATTTTTAATATGCTTCACCTCCTCACACCCGTATTGTGGCAAAGCTGCCTTTCAAACTCCATTACGGTCGAACTTAGCCAAGAGACAGTCAACGTCCGTTTGGAAGTGGTCCCTATATTTTCAATATGCTTCACCTCATCACCCCCGTATTGCGGCAAAGCTGCCTTTCAAGCTCCGCTACGGTCGCAAATGTATTAACTCAAGAAAACGCTGGTTCCAATATGGAGATGAAAGATGTGGCAGAGTTGGGGGCTCAATTAATGCTGTTTTGGACCTGAAATTTGGGCAGGAAGTGCGAAAAATTGGACGCCGAAGCTTTTTAGCATCCAAAATTTCAGATGTTCTTATATTGACGTCTACGAGGCAGATTTGGAACTCCGGACTTGAAGAGAGCACACCCTTGTCTGCCACATCAGTTGGCCTTCCACAGCAGTTGAAAGAGGAGGAGAGGCTGAGGAAATGGCATCTCTGCCTATCACGTGTAAAGTGTTGTCGGCAACACTTTGGTTGCACCAAATCATGTACATAAATACCATTCGGCCTCTACATTGTCTCATTCTTGATAAGAAAGACAACTATGAAATATGACCCACCAGCGCTTCAACCTAGCGAAAAGAAACACTTTTATGTTTCTATCTCACAAGAACATACTTAGGGATTCTCTGCAACTTTTTCTGTAATTTCACTTCGAATTATTCGAAAAATGTTTGAGAAATATTCGAAAATTATTCGAAATTATTCGATTCGATTCGCACTCAATCTTTATTATTCGAATTCGCTTCGCACCCAAAATTTTGCTATTCGCACAGCTCTACTCGCAACTCTTTCGTCCGCTTACAGCGACACGACAACTCTAGCCGAAATGCGGGCGAACGTGCTCGCACGGAAGCGAAGCATGGTCCAGAAGAAGATAAATCACTTTTTCCGCCCTCCGGCTGAATAGTAAGCAATAAAGTGAGCATTTTGGGGGCACATTTGCTTTTTCGGACTGCCTGATTTTTCGGATATTTTCGCGGTCCCTTGAGGGTCCGAAAAATCGGTCGTTGACTGTAGCTCTATTGGTTTATTTTTAGTTTTCATGATTTCAAGCGTAGAAGACGGGAAATCGTACTAAGCAAGAACGTATCAACAAGGTTCTAACGTATTGGACAAACAGGGCGATGCATGAAGATTAGGTTGAAAGAGCATGTGTCTTCTCTGAGGGCTACAGGCAGTTTGCACTTGTCATCACACTGCACAGATTGTGGATATGAGCCAATGGTGACGGAAACAGATTGTTTGTTCTGGCACAAAGGTCAGAACATGAGGGAGATAATGGAAGCTGTGCACATTAACAGAGAAGGGGAGAGGTGCATCAGCCATCTGTCTGTTGCCCTTATGCCCCGGTCACACTGGCAAGTTTAGTGTCATTTTGAGCGAGTGCACTTACACCCCCGGAATGGCACTTTGGCAGCGCGCTGCTACACGAGAGAGGACAGTGCACTTTGGAAATGATTGTAATGGCGATCGGTAATTAAGTAGCACAACAGATGTTTGTTATTTCAGGCAATGTCTTTTAAGCAATACTGTGTTACAGCTATAACCAACCCTTAAAATAAAATTTACGTACAAACGCGGCAGCTGCAGCCATTGCACGGCGTGCGCTGGGCATGCCCCTGGCGGTCGTGGGTGTAAACTGCCCGAGAACGAGAATATCAAAGTAGTTTTTGTGTTATAGAATGTTTTAATGCATAAGAATATTCCTAATAAAGAAAACGATAGTTCAAAAATGCTATGAACTCGGCTTCGGATAATAACTCATTTATTCTCGAGCCATTGCTGTCGAGGCTAGACACTCAGTCTCGGCAAAGTGAGTTTGGCGAACGCACTCGCCGGCAAGTGTGCTTTGCAGCGAGTGTCACTAAACGTTCCCGTGTGACAGTGTGCGAATGGCACTAGCGGCGAAGTGCACTCCCTTTAAGTTGCCCCGTGTGACAGGGGTATTAGTGACCACGGTGGTCTAGTAGTTATGGTGCTCGACTGCTGACCCGCAGGTCGCGAGATCGAAACCTGGCCACGACGGCCGCATTTTCCATGGAGGTGCAAAATGCTTGAGGCCCGTGTACTTAGATTTAGGGGCACATTAAAGAACCCCAGGTGGTCGAAATTTCCGGAGCCCTCCACTATGGCATCTCTCATAATCATATCTTGGTTTTAGGACGTTAAACCCTAACAATTATTAGAAAAAGTGCCGGGATTTTTCAATTTGAGATTGTCACCCTGATTAACGCGAGGAAAAAAGGTTTCTTTGCGACTCTTTTAGTTTTGTTTGTTTGTTTTCTGGACGCACACATATGGTCTATGTGTTCTGGCATCTTGACATCACTTGGATGACTCTGCTGCACACACTCAGTCGCTCCGCTGAGGCGTGGCTGAATTTGTATTCTATTCATTTGTGACATTCCTTCCAAGAAACCTTTAGTCGTGTGTCAGTGCTCGTGTTGTTGCCTTCTTCATACTTTGTCCTCGTCCCTTTAGCATTGTGAACCATCAAAAATGTATTGCGTATTAGATTCGTCTGGCAAGCTCGCTGTTGTAAAAGTTGATAATAAATGTAAACATGTTCGTTTGTTGCCCGACGGCGTGACTGTCCGTGTGCTTTGAGAGCAGCCGGCCCATTTCGAGCACCCACAAACTTGGTACATGTCTGATATGACAAGGCAAGCTACGCAATCACATGCCAGCACGAGGACCGCAGAGAAAGTAGTACTCGAGAAGGAATCTGCTCTGCCGCATAAGCGCGTGCGGGCGGCATGATAAAACTACATTCGAGCAACGAGAAGATAAAGCTTTCACTGTAACATGATGGATGATGCACCGGGCGTGTTGCCATTGTTTACATGTTCTTGTATAGGCATGATGCACAAAAACCGCAATATACTGTTTCATGTATTGTAAATTTTCCTAGCTTTCCACCTGTAGCATCAATACACAGAATTGTATGACCTTCTAGCTGCATTTATTAATGAATACTGCCCTAATCACATGCCGTGCCACGCTTATAACAAACTACTAGATCGAACAGATGTCAAAAATGCGAGTTCACCTCGAGCAGTTCCTCCGGCGAGAAGACCATGGTGGAGCCCAGGTCCTCGGTCTCGGCCCAGGGGTCCATAGCAGCGGTGTCCTCGCGCTCTCTTTCCGGTTCTGGCTGGGTCTCCGGCTGTGGACGGGTTGGTGCCGGCAGCCGGTCTCCGCCCAGAGTCGTGGCGACAAGTGCGGAAGGAAGCGGTGCCAGCGATGCCTCCAACGAGCACAGCATGGGCAGGCGGCCTTGACGAGGGCCTCCCGACTTCCGGTGGCTTCTGCCATTGTGTCGCTGCTTCTGCACATACTCCTGCACCTGTCCCGGGGAAGAGGGATGGCAGTCACGTCTAGTTAACACACTTGTTTCTCAAGACAAGCATGTGATGCCGTTTTTTTCCCATTCGTGCAGTCGACCTCCATTAATTCGGCCACAAAGCAACCAATGAGAATGGCCGAATTATCAGGAAAGTCAAGTTAAGCAAAGAGGCACAAAAAACAATTAAGCGTGTGGGTTAACCATTTGGCAGTGTTCGCCACAATTTTAACACTTCCCCGACTCAAACAAGCACTAGTGACAGAAAAATTAGGCATGGCTCTGCTATTGCAAACACCAATGAAAAGCAGAGCTGCGGGGTCTCAGCAAACCACTGCAAGTTAAGCAAAGGAGAAGCAATTTTTTAGCACAGCCACATCTAAATTTTAGCAACTAACTGTTAGTTAACTGTTAGTGTGTGCCATTTCTTTGTGCTCGCCTTTGGACCATGATTATCCGGGCTAAATAGCTGCCTCGACAAGAAAGATAACTTTTAGGGGCGTAGCTCCTCTTAGTCTAACCTTGTCACGTCTCCGTTGTCCGGCGTAAACGGCAGATGGCGCTGTCTCATAAAGTACGTGCAAATTGCAGTTCAGGGACAATATTCTAGATGGCGCTGTACACAATCTGTGTCGTCATCACCATTTCTCGTCTCATTTCCTAGATGGCGTTGGTCCAATAGAATTGTGTGCAATATGGCGCTTGTGTGAATCGACACTAGATGGCGCTAGAAGTGCCGCTGCTCTCCGATTGGCTGCTGCGCGGGGAGCGAGCGCCTCTCTCATTCTCCTGGATCGTCGCCGTACGTGTCGGATCGTTCGTGGAGCAGGAACGATGCACAGCGGCGGGCGCTCGCTTGGCGGCAGCCAGGCGAATCCCGAGACGGTGCGCGCCAAGGACGCTGCTGCGAAACGG
Source organism: Rhipicephalus sanguineus (assembly GCF_013339695.2). Classification (NCBI taxonomy): domain Eukaryota; kingdom Metazoa; phylum Arthropoda; class Arachnida; order Ixodida; family Ixodidae; genus Rhipicephalus; species Rhipicephalus sanguineus. The sequence goes on from NW_023614921.1 coordinate 49,502, forward strand.
GCTCAACGAGAAGCCGATCCCGAGACCATGATTGCTTCAGGAGCTTCGCCCAAGCTCTTCATCATTCACCCGTGGATATGCTGTAATTTTTTTTCTTTCGATCTCTTCCTTTCTTTAGATCTATCTCATTCTCTTTGTCTCACCCACAGCAAGTTCCCCATAGAAAACCCATACAACAACGCAATCATATGCTTCCCATAAATGCATGTTCTGCAAGCGTGGGTGCATAGCTTAGAGGTTATAATGCTCGCCGTCGGACCACAGGTACTCGGCTTCGAATCCCGCCTTGCCAAGATTTTGTTTTATTCCTTTCTCCTCTGCACTTTGCCAAGCGGAGTTTTCTGTTAACATTCGGCACTTTGAAGGCAGAGGCCATTCGTGATGATGATGGTTTTCTGTTAACGTTCAACACAGCCAGAGGTCAAGCGTAAAAGAACTTCTAATCATTTGCGGATGGCATATGCTGCACTTAGTGGAAGGCAACATCGCATCAGCACGACTGCCAATATCTTATGAATCTCGGGAGTTTGGAGTTATGCAACCTCCAGCACGAGGCCCACAGGAAGAATGCACACATCAAGCAATCAATGATGTTGAATATCCCTCGCAGCCACTGCAGATTACCTCGATATTGTGTGAGGAACTGTGCAAATGCCTAGCTGGCAGAGCCAGCACAGCCACCATCCAAACAAGAGGAGACATACTTACTAGGCCATAGGGGTCCCGATATTAAAGAGGAAATTCGAATAACTTGTAGACATGCACGACGTCACGCTGATGTACCACTCCTGGCAGTTTTGTCCAAAACTTAGACATTTAATGTCTAATGTGCAAACCAACTTACCATAAGAACAGGAATATAGGTTGAATTTTTTTTCCAAAACAGCCCAAGTCTGGCCCCTATGGGCAACTGAAGTCAACCGCCTCCATCGCTATCGCAATCATCAGCGTCACTTTGTTACTAACAGCCTTGTGCCGTGGGTGGTCATTTTGCGCTTTTGTTGTTGTCTTGTGAATCTATTGGACTCAGAGGTGCTTTTTTTTCTTGTTCTCAACCTGCCAGTGGTGGACGACAGTTCACCGTAGCGTTCAAGAAAACAGTGATCAAGTTTGCGAAGGCACGAAAAAATCTGGTCTGAAGTGTGTGCAAGGTGTGTTGGGATGCTAGCTCACGTGAACCTGAACGCGAGCGGGAGCCGTGAGCAACAAACAATAACTGCTAGTTTATCTTTGCATGGATGTTCTGGCTGCTCCAATCTCGCCAGATACTCTTTCTTTGTTGCTTTCTGCGATGCCGGCAGCTCTGGTTACAGCGGCACGTATGGCTACGGCCGGGGGCAGATCGAGTACGCCACAGAAGCATTCGCTACTGGTGGACACTGAAGGATCACATCACGACACGCAGCGATCAGAAGAAAACTTTGTTTCGGTGCCAGACTGCAGCGTATCTACAGCTGGAGGCGAAGGTTGCACAGTTTAACCGGAAGCTGCACTCGCATTGTGATTGCTACTGGGGACATCCAATCCAAATTAATGCTGTCAAAACGGATGTGACGTTTTACAAAGATAATGCTTGAGTCCATCTTTTGGCTTTCTGCCATGTGGAACTTACGTGTAAACACATGTGTAAATTAATGGCATTTTCACTGTGCACCATTTGAAATTGTTTTTGTTTCACGGTGAGGCGTCTTTTGATACTTTGGCCGTTTCATGTACTTTTTTTTTTTCGATTTTTCAATAGTTAGAGTGGGGGGTTCGACCTATATTCCGGTCTTTACAGTATCACCGCTAAATTAAAGAGGGAGCAGCCCAAAAAATACTGATTTTGCCATTTTTAAAAAAGAAAGTTTTCCTTTAGGAAATAAGAATTTACAAAATTTATAAAGAGAAAGCAAACTCTGCAGATTGCAGGCAGATTCAAAGGAGTGAACGAGGCAAAAATATCGCACCTGGCCAAGCAGCCGCTCGATGCCGAGCACCTCGATGGTGTCCGAGGGACGAGGAGCACCTGGGTTCGGAGAAGAGCCATCCCAGGTGGCTGCTGCCAGAGGCACTGGCGATTCGGGCGACTCGTCCACAAAGTCCTCCTGCCAGACAGCCAAACAAGATCAGGGTAAGATGAACAATCGTTGAACACCACAGTTTTGGCAAGTCTTCCAGAGGGCTCGACAGCCCACATGGACATTCCATGCAACATTCAACGATGTTTCGAGACTAGACATTCACTGTTGCATTATCATGGGCTTTCAGTGTGCTTTATGCAGCGAAGTTAACAATGGGCAAGTCCCAATTCACAGCACGAAAAGAGATGGTGGTAGAGTGAACAGGGAAACGGGAACTTCCTGCAGTAGTTGACAATAATGCAAGCAGAATGCAGTGCACCTGCGTTCCATTGAACGCTTCAGAGCAGTGCACAGACACCAACGACTTGAAAGCTACATTAATGGGCATACAGTGAAACCCTGGTGATACAACCACATCTGGTACGAATTTGTAATACTCCTCGGCCAAAACGCACTATGAAGGTGCTTGGAAGTGCAACACACACAAAATACACAAAAAGCTAGACAAGACAAGCGCTCACTTAGAACTAAAGTTTATTTACAGAAAGTGGCCAAGTTTTATGGCACACCAAAAGGCAACAGGAAATGCATGCATGAAAGAACAAACAACTGATGAACGTTGCAATTCACACCTAGCGCGTCACCGTCGACAGTGCGGGTGCATTCCCAACTCAACAAAACCATCGTTCTTTTCCGGCACCCAAACAAGAGAAATAATCTACGCTTTCCATATCCACAGAATGCTCCCACGTGCGTCAGCTATCCGTCTATTAACACACTCTATTAACATAGAGACAGGCGCGATTTGGGCGGCATCCATAGTAGCTGAGCAACTCTCATTGGTCCCCCATCGAGTGGACTGTACCATTCTCAGCACGCATGAAGGGATGAAGGGCGAGACAGACAGCCAGCCTTCAAGAGCCTGCGTGCTTGCTCCAAGGCATGCACATCCTCCCCGCGCCATAACAAACCGACCCTCAGTTTCTCTTTTTATATTTTTTTAAATATGCGATACCAGCAACCCTTGCACAGCTCCAGCTTGTGTCTCGCCTCAAAGCCTGTTGCGCATGTGCTGTTTGCACAACTCAGCTCTTCACACTTGAAGTTTCACATCCGTTTCACGCTACTACATGGTTTGCTCATCTTGGGAGTTTGATATGTTCCTCACCAACACGTTGCGAAAGCCTCCTGCATAAGGTAAACAAAGATCTGACGAGAAAATGAACTGACCTCAACAAGGAGTTAGGTTTCACACCGTCCACTCCGTGCACAAGTGTCGGTTAGCATGACTACATAACATGTAACACTAAAGAAGCAAAACCTGCACATTGTGTACTCAAGGAAGTTCTGTTAACGGGATTTAAAGAGGTGACAGTTCGAATTGAAGATAGGAGGGAGCTGAGAGTTACTACTTGCACTTAGTATGACTTCGTCATTGCTGATGACGGCTGTGTGACATGCGGGTTGTGCACCGTGGGGCCGGAACACAACATGCACTTGACGTGCTGAGGCATGCAATATGAGGTCACGTGCGCACATTTTGTGACCCACATTGGGGCAAGAAGAAAACGCTGACGGATAAATTCACTTTTTTTTGTACTTTTTGGTGATACAAATTTCGGGTGGCACAATTACTTCATGTGACCTCGCAAAATTCGCAGTACCGGGCTTTTACCGTATTGCACCTTCACTACCTCTTTCAGGACAGTAAATCCTACACAACTGAGAAGTGAAAAGCAATTGATCAAGTAACTCTGATCATCAGTAAACAGTTTACTGTCCAACAAATGGAGCAGAATGTTTCCAAAAGAGCACCTAACTTTGTAGAGAATAGGCGAATCAATTTATGACGAAATTAAGGTGCAATGAAAATTCCATCTAGATGGTAAAGACCCTTTCATTGTTGCTAACTTGGGTGCTTTCGCTACCCGTTTCATGACAGCCAGAATATTCAATAAAACTGACTGGTGGGCTAGTTGGCACAGCATATTTTGTTTCAGCACAAGGAAACAAGAGGACGTAAAGAAAGACACGAGGACACAGCGCTACTAACAACTGAGGTTGTTAGGCTGAGCATGTGCTGCGGTTGTAAGCCCATTTTTCATACAACTAAAATGATTGTAAGAAATTCAGATCAGCTGACCAGAGAAATTGTCGAGGCGTTTGAAATTAGCAAAAGCGAAGGTTGTGTGAGCTGCCCATCTGTTTCGTTGTCTCAAAAAGAGATAGTGTTCTTCTCGTGGTAGCAGTGGTGCTGTTGCCGCAAAGCAATATGTGGTGCAAAGGTGATTTTGACACCCTTTCCCTCTTTCTTGTACATGCGTATTTATGCGGGTGCGACTATCACCGCTAATGAGTGCAGCACTCAATCACGTCAGCACACAGAACTGTGACGCACTTCCGCCAGTTCGCGAGCAGCCACCGAGAAAGGCTGCTGGAGCGAACGCAGCAAAAAAAAAAAATGGCGGCTATGACATCATCATAACTTGTTGCAGTGTGGTCACATGAGGGAAGTAGGGGGGTCACCGAGGGTGTTGATCGCTCACGCAAACTTCGAAATTCATTTAAAATACCTTCCAAGCTACTGTATTCACTGTTGATAATTTGCAGATGATATATGCATGTTCACGGCAATCGATCCCACAGGCTATCTCGGCCACGAAATTTTGTGTCAGTACCCCTTTAAGATATGTAGACGAATTTTTAATAACAATCGACTAACAGTACTCTTTAGGAAGCCATGACAAAGTTAGCTAACTTCAACACAGTGGTCTTTCATGCATAATTTCCTAAGTGACAACGAGTTGTCGTTTTCAGATTTGAAGATCAGGTCTTTAGATGAACATATCTGCCGGCACTATTCACTGCAGTGAGGTAACAACTACTGCATATGACGCTAACCCTCAAAAATTATTAATAGACGACAGACTCTGCCCAGGCGGCGTTGCGAAAAACACTGCCACCAGCGCCCTCATCGCAGCCCTGGTGCTAACTGGGTAGTACAAAAAGGGCCGTCCGCAAGCGAATGTGCGTAGGCCATAATAGAGCCGCCTTCTTCCGTTTGTGTCGAGGCGCGGTTCCCTGAAAATCAAGGACCTGGAAAGCTTCTTCCGCCAATCCACGCTTCAAAAAAGTAGGAAGCTCATCAAAGCAAACTGCGGGTACAATATGTAAAAGAAGTTTCAGTTATTCTGGCGCGCTGCAACTCGCAAGTACAAGCGAGCATCGCACGACATCGAGTTCGAGGCAAGCCCTCCGATGTCCGTTCTCTAGCACCTAAATGCGTTTAATTCGGGTATATACGTAATGCCAAAGTGATGAACTACATACGCGATCAACTTACTTAGCTATGTATCTTACATCAATGGTACAAAGCTCGCTTTATCAGGGACGAATGGCCCTGGCAATTTTCGCCTTGTCGGTTGCATTCTCCTTTAATTTATGTCTCTCTTCCTGTGCATTGGACTGTTTTATTACGCATCCTCAAATGGTATCTTGATGCTTCTATCCTGTTTGTATATACCGCAAATGGGGATACGTGCGTGTCCACTTTCGCGGGGTACAACCAAAGGCAAAACCGTGGCCTCGAGATAGCTACGGCAATCGCGGTGGCCGTGGGCAAAACAAGCCTGAAGGTGGTCACGACCAACATTTTACGATTTACTTGTATGACGCACGTGTTAGCTAGTTAGAACTGGAACTCTGAGCCTTAAGAATGTACATCCGCGATGCTGTGTGGTGACAATAAACTCTGATGTCACGGTGTGCGTATCATGACTCTTCAGTCTGCCTTTATCTCCTCACTTCGTGTTACACGGCACGCACTGCGATCAGAGCACCTGCTGAGCTTCATAGCCAAGGTTACCACAGTTCTCCATCAGGGCTATGCAAGAGAACAGCAGAGCACATTATCACACTTTCTCATGCGACCGGGAGAATACGGGTACTTCGCTTACCCAACACGCTCGCAATGGCCCGTCTATCCAGCGCTCTCGCCTTCTTCGTCCGACAACTATGAAAATCGGTAAAACTGAACGTTGTTATTCAGTCCTCTACGTCCGTGGCAATTCACAATGCAACAGTAGCGTTGACTGCGGTGTTTCTTCGTAGCGTGCGGAGCAGTCTCGTCTGTTGTTTTCGCCGTCGTTCTGGCGAGTGATCCAGCAAGCATTTCATGGTGGTTCGATGGAGCATCCGACTAGCGGAGAGAAATTCACAGCTCTCCTTCCGAGTGTTAAATGCGCAAACACACAATAATTAGCTCAACCGTTCTTTCGCACTCGCTAGTTGCACCTGGTCCCACAGGTGCAACTAGCGAGGGAGTCGGTCTGTACTACCCAATACTGCTCCCACAGGTGCGCACTCGTCTCGGAAACCCCAGAGTCTGATGTCTATAGACGTTCACAACACTCTGCCTAGGCAAGAGAAGTTTGGGAGGAGAAACTTCTCGGCCGCCTCAGCCGTGAGGGCAGTGCAATAGCGTCACGGAGGAAATGTGTATTTCGCCGCAGCACGACAGATGACCCTTCCGCGGTTGCCATCGTTTTACATGCTCTTCTATAAATGCAACGTATAAAAGTCGTGATACCACCTCGTATATTGTAGATTTCTCAGATTTCTGTCTGTGACATCAATCGACAGATGTGACAGGTATTTCAGCTGCAGTTAATAATAGATATTGCCCAAATTATAGGCCACACAGCGCTTGAAACAAGCTGCTAGTTGTGGCCCCTGAGCAGATGATGTCTGCTGCATGAATAGCTCCTCGCTCGCATGTTGAGCGCACGCTTGCATAGATGGCCTCGGGAGGAAAATTTCCAATTCGCGCGGGCAAGCTGTCATGCATTTCTTCACGATTTGCAGGCTTTCTGTCTCTTTAGCACGCTCAAGGGCTTCCGCGACGCTGACTTCTCAAACTTTGTGCGCGCTTTTCACGCCACAACAAAGGCACGTACAAAGTAGTATTGCTCCGTGAAGAAGTATTGCTCCTTTAGGATGGAGTGGAAACGTGTCGTACCGAACTGTAACGGTGGGTACGCATCCTGCAAGGAGAAGGTACGCAAGCTTCAAAGTTCCTAGTGACCCAGTGAGGTTGGAAGTATGGGCTTGTGCAATACCAAAGAAAGATAGAGAGCTCACGGGTCGTGACTACGTTTGCAAGAAGCACTTCTCGGAGAGTAAGTCTCACCATTCACTCAAAAACTCACAGGGTCCCTTATGCATTAGACTAAAACGACTCAAAGGCGAAAGCCATCTTCTTTTTCTTCAGTGAATGTGCCTATCCTGCCCCACCCCCGTGCAAAAGCTTTCAGCACCTCACCTGATTTTGCACTTCCTCCGTGATCGTGCCACCAATAACGGAGGCAACGCAAAGTGACGATGTCATGTGATATCGTTACGTAAAATGACACGAGGCGTGACTATCTACAAGTGTATTTACACTGATGTGCACAGCATCGCGCAAGATGGAGGACAGCACCCACAGCAGACAGCCAGGCCAGTCCTCTTTGTCATCTTCTGTACGCAGAATGTCTGGCTCTTGATGGGTTAGCTACGTAGCATTACCCCCGGCGGTAAAAGCGCCGTCTCGGTGCGCTTTAACCATGTTCTTCAGAAGGAGGGCGGTATTGTTTTAGCCGACTGACGTGCACTACGTCACTGGGCGTGTTTGCAGGCGGGCTACTCTCGGAAACGGGAACGATCTCGTAGGTGACGTCCGTTACCTGGCGGACGATACGGTACGGACCCATGTAGCGGGATAACAACTTCTCGGACAGGCCAACACGACGAACCGGGCACCACAGGAGAACTAGGGAGCCAGGCGAGAAACGAACGTCGACATGCCTGCTGTCGTAGAGGGTCTTCTGGGCTGCTTGTGAAGCCACAGCCTAGAGCGGGCTATCTGACGCGCGTGGTCGCACGAGCGATAGCATCCGTGCGTATTCGCTCGGCGGAGATGTAGTAGCCGGAAAGTAGGGTTCCAGTGGTAACGTCGGATCACGGCCATAGAGCATATAAAAAGGTGAGTAACCGGTATATCAGACGCGATGAATGTAAGCGAAGGTCACGTGAGGTAGCGCCAGGTCCCAGTCATGGTGGTCAGATGAGACATACATGGAGCATGTCCTGAGAGTGCGATTTAGGCGCTCGGTGAGGCCATTGTTTGGGGATGGTAGGAAGTGGTCAACTTGTGCTGCGTTGAGGAAGAGCGTAAAGATCATCAATGACTCGTGACAAAAATGCGCGGCCACGATCGGTGAGCATTGACGAGGAGCGCCATGGTGTAGAATGACGTCGTGGAGCAAAAAGTCGGCAACGTCAGTAGCAGTGCTGGTGGGGAGCGCTCGAGTGATGGCGTACCTGGTCGCATGGTCTATAGTGTGGGAGAGCACGCGCGCCCATTTCCTTTCCTTAAGGCAGGCGCGATCGGGAACTGACAGCGGGAGCGAAGGAACCACTAGGAGAGGAGCACAGTCGCCCTTTCCGGACAACCCCTTCTTTCCCGCTACTCCTCGCGCTAATCCTCGCATCCCGGCTCGCGGGAAAGGGAACTCGCCCTGCGAGGGAATCAACCCTCGCGGTGGGGAGGGACACGGGAGGTGAACAAAACTGCCGACCAGGCAGAGACGCTCTCGTGCCCTGCTGACCTACGAAGGAACATCTCACCGCCCCGAGACCCGCGAGCCGATCATCGACCGAAGGTGTAAGCCATACCCTTCTACGAGAGCGGACTATCCCTCTACGCGACATTTACGCGTTATTGCTAACGTAGCAATAAAGTGTTGTTTGTTGTGCTAGCCTGTTGCCTTATTCGCCCGAACCCGTCGTAGCTGCGATGACGCGCGCTACGGGAAGGGGACGTTGACACGGTACGACTATTTGCGGCTGGGACCGGAGCTAGGCTTCTGCACCAGCCGTACGTAGAGCGGACCCCCTCTGGCGCCCAACGTTAACGAATTTGGCAACGCGGCTAGTTTTGTGGACGCGAGCGACTACCGACGCTCCGTCAACGTAGGACAACGGGCATGTCTGAATTCCAGGATTTGTTCATGTTGTCTGATGTCGCGTCGCAGAATGTCGATCCTATGGCTAACGCGGGGGCATTGTTTGGACTTTCCGACAGCGTAAATTTTGGTTTCACGCAGGACAACCAAGGTGTTGCAGAGACCGCGTTAGGAGAGATTAGGCCTACGACGGAGAGCGCCACGCCGGGCACCCCGTCACCTCGCGACGCGAACAGCGAGATGCCACCACATGTTGCTTCGGCACAAGCCGCAGATGTGGTCGCGTCTTCGGGCAATAGTGTGCCCTCGAGCGAGGTACTCTTGCAGAATGCGCTGTCAGTTATGCAGAGCTTAGCCAGCGCATTGCAAAACACAGCGCAGCCTCCTTCGCAAAGTGCGGGACCACGTGTCAAGGTAGACATGCCTACCTACAGTGGCTACCACGACTGCAGGAGCGCGAATGAGTATCTCGACCGACTGCTCTACTATCAGCAAGCAATGGGGCTTCCCGACGCCGAACTTCTCGCGCGTGTGGTCCCGGTGTCGCTGACAGAGCAAGCGGCCCGATGGTTCCGACTGACCGGACATCGTGCCCGCACGGTAGAAGAGTTCCGCGAGAGCTTCCGCGACGAATTCCTTCCGGCGAATTACGAGTGGCGTTTGAGGAGGGAGTTGGAGCTACGCACAGCATCCGGACGAATCCTTGCTGGAGTACGTACGGGCGATGGACGAACTTATCGCCTCGCTAACCCTCTCGCCACCAACGCGGAGAAAGTCGAGCGCGTTACACGGCAAGCGCACCCGACTTTTGCGGCTCACTTCAGGGGATGCAAGTTCGCAGACCTAGAAGAGCTCGCCGCCGAAGCGAAGCGCATACAAGGGGACATCCTCGCGGCGCGAGCGTACCGCCCGCCTCCACCCGCAGCGCAGTCACTCGAGCCTCGCTGCGCGTGGAACGGTGGCGCGGTCGGTTCAGAGGCGTTTAGGGGTAACGCGTCAGCATCGTTCGCTGATGAGCACGTACCGCGCGGTTGGGAACTGTCAGACCGCGCTTTGGACCCCTACGCTTACGCGCTTCGTACGGCCCGTGCTGCGCCTGCACGTGACGTTCCGCGGCAGGAGCACGTGGTCGAGACGAGCCCAGACGAGCGGCGCAACGCGGAGCGAGGCCCGCCGGATCGTGGCGACGAGCGCCCGGCCGGCGTGGTTTCCGCGGTCCTTGCTACCGGTGCGGCGCACCGGGGCACATCGCCCGCGAATGCGGCCGCACGCCGGTCAGGAGCGAACACGCGGTTCGGGAAACGGACGACGCCGCCGGTGAACCACGTCGGGCACCGCGCGGCGATCAGTAGTCCTACCGATGCGCTCGGATCACTAGCACCTACAGTCTGTCGCGCAGGTGATGCCGTAGACTCGCCCGCACCGTTAATCGAGTTAACGATAGCTCGAAAGAAGTTTGTAGCACTTTTGGATACTGGGGCAAGCGCTTCATTATTTGGGGACGAGGTGTTGCACCATCTCTGCGAGAACAATATCCGCTTGAGACAAAGCAACACCACCTTCCGCCTTGCTTCGGGCACAGCGCAATCGAGCGGTGCGGCTAGACTTGTGATCCGCTGGGAAAGACGCGTGAGGCGACAACGCTTTGTCCATCTTCCCGGTTTGTCAATGCCTCTAATCCTGGGTCGAGACTTTCTCGCCAAGTCAGGGATTGTCATTGACATTGCAAGAGGGGTTACCGAGAGCGCGACGGCGACGCGCTAAAGCTTTTCTCGAAAGCACCCGCATTGACAACGGCATGCCAATCGCAGGGAGCAGCGCGAGTGAGAGAGGAGGAAAGCGCGCGGAGTAAGCGAGTAACCCCGCCAGAACAATGTGCCGCGGTACAGGGAAGGTCAGTGCACCCGCTTTTGGCAGATGCACACAGCATGCCAGAAAGGGAAAAGGTGCAGCTGTCGTCGCTGTTGTACGAGTACGACGCGATTTTCACTGACCGCCCGGGCCGCACTACGCTGGTCAAGCACACAATCGACACGGGTGACGCACGACCTTGGAAATGCAATCCCCGACCGATTAGCTTGGCTAAGCGGAAAGCACTTGACGCCGCCTTGGACGAACTCATCGACACAGGCGTGGTCGAAAGGTCAAACAGCCCATGGGGTTTCCCGGTGGTTCTAGTTCCAAAGAAGGATGATACATATCGCCTTTGTGTAGACTACCGCAGGCTGAATGAGGTTACGAAGAAGGACGCATACCCTCTTCCATCCATTTCATCGTTAGTATCCAACCTAGGCGGGGCGAAGTACTTTACGACGCTCGATGCTAGTCGCGGATATTTTCAGGTCGAAATGGACGAGCGGGACAGAGAGAAGTCAGCTTTCACATGCCACAGGGGACTTTTTCAATTCAGGAGAATGTCTTTTGGCTTGGTGGGGGCTCCCGCTACTTATCAGAGGCTAATGGACCAAGTTCTGGGAGATGCAAAGTGGCAGCACGCCCTCGCATATCTAGACGACATAGTGGTTTACTCGAAAACGTTCGATGAGCACTTGCGCCACTTAAGAGACGTTCTAGAAAGGCTGAGGTCTGCGGGCATCACTCTGAACCCGAACAAAGCTCAGATAGCGGCGACCCGAATAACATTGTTGGGATTCACGCTTGACGAGGGTCGCATTTTGCCGAATAAGGGTAAGCTTGAAGCGATAGTCAGCTATCCGTCGCCGAAAGACATCGGCGAGCTGAGGCGCTTTCTGGGGATGGCGAACTTCTATCGCCAATTCATTCCAGACTGCGCGCAGTGCAGGCGCCTTTGACAAAGCTCTTGAGGAAAGGCGAGCGTTGGGCTTGGGGTCAAGAGCAGGAGGCCGCACTGCGTCGCCTCACTAAGTTGCTGGCTAACACGGCTGAACTGCAGCTACCCGATTTGAACAGGGAGTTTGTGATTCAAACAGACGCAAGCGACCTGGGCTTAGGAGCAATTTTGCTTCAGCAGGAGGTGCCCTCCGACCGATTGCGTTCGCGAGCCGTTCGTTACGCCGGCGGAGAGGAACTACTCGGTAACAGAGAAAGAGTGTCTCGCGATAGTTTTCGCTCTCCGTAAGTTTGACTATTACATCGACGGAGTGGCGTTTGTTATTGAGACGGACCACATGGCGCTCACGTGGTTGAGGCGCTTGAACGAACCAAGCGGCCGCCTGGCTCGTTGGGCATTGCTTCTGCAGCGTTACGACTTCACCGTACGCTACCGCAAGGGCAAGAACAATGCCGCGGCCGACGCACTATCGCGTGCTCCAGTCCGTCACGAGACTGACCCGGAACGGACTGTGAGCGAGACACTCGAAGTAGCGCTAACGGAAACAGTAGAACAAACGTCAGTTCAAGGCACGAGCGTGAACCACGTAGAGGCTGTTGTTAGCGCGGGGATTGTTTTCAGCAGAAGGGAGCTGTTAGAAGCTCAGCAGAAAGATCCGTTTTGTCGAAAGGTGTTCGACGGGCTCCGGGAGCCGGGTGGCGAGGCCACCGCGCACACGGGGGCAGCTGGTATTGCTGTCGGTGCGGAGCGCTCGGCAACAGCTGGTAATGCTGTGAGCGCGCTGGATTCTTATCTGCTGGATTCTGATGGCGTCCTGCTGAGGTACATCCCATCCGACGATGACACAAGTGAGTCATTCAAGGTCGTTATACCGCGCAAGTTGAGAGGAGCACTGCTTCGCTACTTTCATGACTCGTGCATTGCTGGGCATGCGAGCGGCCCTAAGACTTATGCTAAGTTGTGTCGCCTCGCTACCTGGCCAGGCATGAAGCGGGATGTGATTCGTTACGCCCGTTCATGCCACGTGTGCCAAAGCGTCAAGCCCCGAGGCGGACGACCGCCCGGCCTCATGCAGCCGATCAACAGCCAGACTCCCTGGCAAATCGCGGCATGTGACGTAATGGGACCGTACCCCACAACTCCTAGCAGAAACAAATTCTTGCTGGTGATCACGGATCACTTCACTAAGTGGGTAGAACTTTTCCCCCTTAGAAAGCTGACGGCTCGTGTGATCTTGGATAAGTTGATGGAGGTTTTCACCAGGTTTGGTTTCCCTGAGCAGTTGATAACAGACAACGCGTCTTATTTTACTGCGAAGGTGTTTGTTGACACGTGCGCCGCGCTTGGCATTAAGCACAAGAAAACAACCACCTACCATGCTCAGTCGAACCCCACGGAACGAGTTAATCGCAACATCAAGCACATGCTTGTCGCGTTCTCTGAAAGGCACAAGGACTGGGATACCTACCTTCCAGAGATCGGGTTTGCGTTGCGATCGACTGTGAACCGCTCGACTGGGTATGCGCCTTCTTTTCTAAACCTGGGAAGAACTGCCGAATCCGATGGAGACTGTACTCGCGGATCGCAGTGGAGTGCCAGTGGCGTCATCAGCACGAGCTGAATACGCAGCGCAGTTGCGCGAGAAGCTAGCGGAAGTTTTACGTAAAGCACGCAGTAATCTCGGCACTGCTAGGGCACAACAGAAGGCGCAGTACGACCGCTCGCATCGGAACGTACACTACGAAGTGGGCGATCTGGTGCTGCGACGCCATCATGTTCTTAGCGACGCTAGCAAACAGTTTGCAGCCTCGCTGGCACCGAAATGGTCCGGGCCGTACCGAGTGCGAGAGAAGGTTTCCTCGCTTGTTTATCGGCTCGCGAACATGAAAGGCAAACCGAGCGGCGGACCAGTGCACGTATGCGACTTGAAACGTTACGTGTCACGGGAGGAGCATGGGGACGACTATCAGTCCCCCTCCGAGCCGCGGCCGGCGGCTGGGAACGCTCGAAACCGAGTGAAGAGCCCCGAGCCGCGGTACTTCTTGCGAAACAGGCGGAGACAACTGTAGTGTCGAAGGTCGACACTAGGTGACTTTAGTTATGTTCAACTGTCATCAAGAGATGGCGCCACCTCTGACATATATAAATACGACTGTCACCGGAATAAAGGAGTCTTGTGTGGCATGGGTTGAGTGTGTTCGTTGTCCTCAGTCGCGCCGTGTTGCCGACACTACAATCTGGCGACGAGGTTTTCGATCACACCGCGATGGCTTCCGCCGCGCTTTCGCCGCCGCCCCCCTTTCTCGCCGCCCCGGGCACTCCAGCCATACCATGGACCCGCTGGATACGCCTCTTCGAGAATTTTCTTCTCGCGTCTGGAGCGGCCGACCTGCGCGCCCCGCCGTCGAGCCCTGCTGTTGCACTGCCTGGGCCCGGAAGGACAACGTATTTTCGATGCGCTTCCACCGACGCCCACCGCACCCCAGCTACCGACGACTGAGCCGTTGGCCGCCGCCGCTACCTCAACCGGTGAAGTCAAAGACCGTGGCGTGCCCTCCAAGCAAGAAGCAGCAGCGACGAGTCTCCCAGACGTATACGACGCGGCCCGCGAGATTCTGGAACGACATTTCACCGGCGCGCGCAACATTCGCCTAGAACGACATCACTTCCGAGAGCGCCGTCAGCTACATGGTGAGTCCATCCCGACTTCGCCCTCGCGCTTCGTGAACTGGCAGCCTCTTGCGATTTCGCCGAGCAAGCCAACGATAATATGTGCGATCAGTTCGTTACCGGAGTTGCATCCCCGCAGTTGCGATCACGGTTGCTCTTGGAAGGTGACACATTGACGTTCGACCGTGCCGTTGAAATTGCGCTACTCAGCGAGCGAGCCCAGCTGCAGTCGGAAGCTTTTCTAATTCCGTTGAGCGCATCACACGCCAACATCCACGTCAGTATGACGCTTCCGAACAAAACACGCGCGATAGTCGCCGGTACAGCAACGAGGCACGCCCCCTTTATCAGAGCCGCCCTAGCTTGCCGCACGCTCGTCAAACGAGCTCGCCATCTTCAGATACCAACGCTGCCGATGCTCAGTACAGCAAAAATACGCAGGCTTGTGGTAATTGCGGCACACGTCACTGTGAACCGACGGCATGCCCCGCTCGCGGTAGAACCTGCTTCGCATGCGGCCGCCGTGGCCACTTTATGCGAGTGTGTCGTAGCTCACGCAGAGGACAACGACCACTTCGCATTGCAAGGTGGACTGCTCGGTTGCTGCGTTACAACTTCGTTGTACAGTTCCGGCGTGGGGAACACAACAAAGTAGCAGACGCTTTGTCCCGGCTTCCTGTCCCAGACACAGAAGACGGCCTTAAGATTGAAGAAGAAATAGTGTCCATCGTAACGTCTTCAGTCCATATCAATGATCTCCGTATTGCCACAGCCGAGGATTGCAAGCTCCAGCAGGTTGCACAATGCGTTCAGGCTACATGGCCAACCAAGAAAACATTGTCACCTGAACTAAGACCTTACTATGAGGTGCGAGAGGAACTGTCAGTAGTGGACGGCCTGTTGATGCGCTCAGAACGCGTTGTAGTTCCAGCCAAGCTCACAGCTACATTTGTTCAACTAGCCCATGAATCACACCCGGGAATAGTGAAGACAAAGCAACGTCTTCGCGAAAAGTACTGGTGGCCAGGTCTGGACAAGCAGGTTGAGAGTGCTATCCACAGCTGCGCAACCTGCCAAGCTGCAGACAAGAGTGTTAAGAGCTACCCCACTCCACTGCAGCCAGTAGCTCTTCCCGACCGGCCTTGGAGCAAGATAGCTATTGATGTTGTTGGGCCATTTGAGCGTGCATCAGCTGACTGTCGTTTTGTCATCTCTGTAGTCGATTACTTCTCAAAGTGGCCGGAAATAGCTTTCTGTCGTGAAGCCTCCTCCCGTACAGTGCTTGACTTCCTCTTGTCGATATTTGCACGGGAAGGCTATCCGGTTGAACTCGTCTCGGATCACGGACCACAGTTTACATCTCAAGAATTCGAGTCCTTTCTTCTTCAAGACAGAGGTTATCAGGCACAGCTTTTCGCTGTATTCACCCCCAAGCCCAACGACAGGTCGAAAGGTTTAACCGTGTCCTCAAATCATACATTCAGTTGGCAATGGAGCAGCGCCCAATAAAAAATACTGTTAGAGTACTTGGGAATCTACAGAGCCCTCCTCACGTACCACTGGACTCTCTCCGGCAGTGCTCTCTACATAGCCGCACATGAGGACATCCTTGGACGTCATTGGCTACCCCCTGCAACTTCTTCGCAGATCCCGCTCAGGAGATGTCCTCACTTCGGAAGAGGGTGAAAGAGCGCCAGCTTAAAAGCAAGGAGTTGACCGACGGAGAGCTGCCGAGTACCATCCAAGTTGGAAAGTACGTTGAGGGTCAAGAAGCCAGTCCCTGGTCCAAAGCACTCCCACTTTTGGACTCCTTGAAAATTCTCAAGCGATCGGAGCGCTGGTCCTTCTGCTGAAGATGGTCTCACACGTGGAATGCCTCTCAATTGACTGCAGTTCCCAAGGAAGCCCTGCCGCACCATGCTAATATGAATGACAAAGGACACTCCCACACCCGTGCGAAGTCCACCGACGCCTGGCAGACCGACTCTCTCCTCTGACCTTCACCGCACCCTGCCTAGATGATGATCGTGATGGTGATAGTGCTCCAGTGTATGGGATGGTGATAGTGCTCCAGTGGATGGTGATGGGATAGTGCTCCAGTGAATGGTGATGGTGATTGTGCTCCAGTTGTTGCACCGAACCGGCTGGTGAGCCACCACCTCTTCGTAGGTCCGCAAGAAACCGAAGACAACCCACGAGATTTCAGGACTATGTATAATACCATGATGTGAACATTGACTCTTTTTGTGATTATTTTTGGTAAATATGTATATATTTAGGGAGGATAGATGTAGGTCGAAGGTCGACACTAGGTGACTTTAGTTATGTTCACTGTCATCAAGAGATGGCGCCACTCTGACATATATAATACGACTGTCACCGGAATAAAGGAGTCTTGTGTGGCATGGGTTGAGTGTGTTCGTTGTCTCTCGCGCCGTTTGCCGACACTACAACTCTGCATGTTGATAAGCAAAAGGGAAATAGGTGCCGCCGGGACGGCTCGGAGAGGAGACCGCCTCCTCACGGCGAGCCCACACTCACATTCAGTCGTTGTCGCAGCCCCACACACCGGCAAACATCGCCATGGACGCCTGACTGGAGGTCGACTGGTACATCCCACTGCCACTTCCATGCTACCCCATCGCCTCACCGCCCGGCCTCCACACAAGAGGCCCGAAGACCATGCCAACCCAACTGGGAGCCAGCTGCCTGGGGGCCGCAGCCACCAGGACGTGCCAGGTTTGTGGACACCCCGATGGCCTATGCTCCCTCAAGGCCACGGCGCAGCACGCCGAAAACCCCGAGCCCCGCCAGACCGGAGGAGCCCGAACCATGCTGGAGAGGCCGCCCGGAATGAAACGCTTCGCTGACTCGCTCCTCTCATCACCTCCAACGACCAAGAGGCGGGGCCCAAGGAGACGCGGTCCGGACCACGGGGCTGCAGGAGCAGGCCAGACCTACCGCAGCAGTGATGGCGGAGGCGACGACTGGGGAAGCCATGACCAGGTGACGGCAGCGAAGACCGCAACGAGGCCGGTGGTGGCTACTTCGGAGGCAGCGGCGACGCCAGTGGGGGCACCGGCGACACCCACGCAGAGGGCCGACCGCAGGAGCACGACCTGGACCGATCCATCCTAGCCTTTCTCGATGAGGAATAACAAAATATTACCTCATGGTGCAGTCTCTGTCGTCCGAGGGCTTTCTTAAGGGGAGGAGGATGTGGGAGAGCACGCGCGCCCATTTCCTTTCCTTAAGGCAGGCGCGACGGGAACTGACAGCGGAGCGAGGAACCACTAGGAGAGCACAGTCGCCCTTTACCGGACAACCCCTTCTTTCCCGCTACTCCTCGCGCTAATCCTCGCATCCCGGCTCGCGGGAAAGGAACTCGCCCTGCGGGAATCAACCCTCGCGGTGGGGAGGGACACGGAGGTGAACAAAACTGCCGACCAGGCAGAGAGACGCTCTCTGGTGCCCTGCTGACCTACGAAGGAACATCTCACCGCCCCGAGACCCGCGAGCCGATCATCGACCGAAGGTGTAAGCCATACCCTTTGTTTTTCTACGAGAGCGGACTATCCCTCTACGCGACATTTACGCGTTATTGCTAACGTAGCAATAAAGTTTGTTTGTTGTGCTAGCCTGTTGCCTTATTCGCCCGAACCCGTCGTAGCTGCGATGACGCGCGCTACGGGAAGGGGACGTTGACACGGTACGACTATTTGCGGCTGGGACCGGAGCTAGGCTTCTGCACCAGCCGTACGTAGAGCGACCCCTCAATAGCAACGGCGACCCTGTTGCCAGAGTTGGACTCAGGAAAAGGGCCGAGAAGGTCTACACCAACACGGAAGAAAGGTTCGGTAGGGATGGAGATCGGGTGAAGTCCAGCAGGGGGTGCGGCAGGACGCTTCCGACGTTAGCATTATCGCAGGAGGCCACGTAACGTCGAACGGACCGGGCAGACCGCGCCAAAAGAAGCGGCGCCGGACACGGTCGTACGTGCGAGATATGCCCAGGTGGCCGGCAGTGGGCTCGTCGTGAAGCTCATGCAGGACCGTTGAACGCAAATGTTTAGGCACGACGAGAAGGAACTCGGGGCCATCGGGCAGAACGCTACGACGGTACAGCGTGCCATTCACGAGGACGAACATGCGAGTGACGCGTCGTTAGGGGCATTCGAGACGGCTAATGAGTGATCGCAAGGAAGCATCGCGACGTTGTTCTTCACCATCTGAAGAAACCGAGACATGGACATGAGCTGGGGCTAGGCTGGATGACCGATCCGTCTGGCTTTTCAACAGGTAACGAGACAAGCAATCGGCGTCCAGATGAGGCGTCCAGACTTGTAGGCAACTGAGTAGGAGTACTCCTGAAGACGCAGCGCCCACCGGCCAAGTCGTCCAGTAGGGTCCTTCAGTGAAGAAAGCCACAGAGCGCGTGATGATCGTTACGACGCGGAATGGGCGGCCATACAAGTAAGGGCGGAATTTTGAAACCGCCCAGACAAGGCAAGGCTTCACGTTCTGTTATAGAGTAGTTGCGTTCAGACTTCGAGAGGAGCAGACTTGCGTACGCAATACACGATCAGTGCCCCGCTGTTTGGGCCATACTGCACCGATGCCGTGACCACTAGCGTCTGTGCGCACTTCTGTAGAGCATCTGGGTCAAATGTGCAAGAATAGTGGTGTCGTTAGTGCGGTGATTAGCTGAGAAAAGGCGTCAGCTTGGAGAGGACCCCAACAAAACAGGACGTCTTATTTGAGAAGGTCAGTGAGTGGCGGTGAGTGCCGCAAAGTTTTTCACGAAACGGCGGAAGTACGAGCACAGGCCCACAAAACTGCGAACATCATGGACAGAGCGAGGAACGGGGAAGTTCGTTACAGCGCGACTTTGGCCGGGTCTGGTCGTACACCGGAAGCGTCAACGAGGTGGCCCAACACAGTAATTTGACGAATACCGAAGTGGCACTTCGATGAATTGAGCTGGGGCCAGCTTGTCGGAATATTGATAGAATGGTCGAAAGGCGTTCAAGGTGTGTGGCGAAAGTGGGTGAGAAGATGATCACGTCGTCCAAGTAACACAAGCACGTCGACCATTTAAATCCTTGAAGCAGCGTGTCCATCATTCTCTCGAAGGTTGCTGGAGTGTTGCAAGACCGAAGGGCATGACCTTGAATTGGTAAAGACCGTCAGGGGTAACGAAGGCGTCTTCTCATGATCCATGTCGTCTACATCATTTGCCAGTAGCCAGATCGGAGGTCGAGAGTTGAAAAGAAGGTGGCGCCATGGAGACAGTCGAGTGCGTCGTCAATACGTGGAAGAGACACGTCTTTCTTGGTAATTTGTTGAGGTGCCGATAATCGATGCAGAAACGCCAGGAACCGTCTTTCTTCTCTTACTAATACCACGGGGGAGGCCCGGGCTAGACGATGGTTCGATTATGTCTTTCGCTAGCATTTTGGCCACTTCTTTTTGAATCACTGCTCGCTCTGATGCAGACACGCGGTAAGGCGCGGTGGATGGGCGCAGAGTCACCTGGTGTTAATGCTACGTAGCTATATCATGACGGCATCACAATTTTGGCGATCTATGATGTATGATAACATCATGTGGCGATGTCATCACAGGACGATGATTTTTTGCATTAGTCACTTGAAGCCGCCGACACGGGCGGCACGGTTGTTTTTTGCGTTTGATTAGGCATCTAAGGCTTTCGCCTTAAAAATTGTACCTAACCTATCGAGTTCCCGTTACCAAAAATTATAGCTTTCACTTGTACAAGACTCACTCATGTAATTTTCCTGTATGTGATGCCAATTTTCCGTTAATTTACCAAAGCCGGCGAGAACACACAAGAAACACATCCACTTGGGCGTAAAGTGCAAACAGCGAATCGGCGCCAAATGGCCTTGAACCGGTGAGCTTCATCGGAGAGCGCAACGTACGTTTTTTCCTCTCAGCTAGCGGACTCTTACGACAGAAGGCGCGTCAGTGCTATGCCCTATTCCGTGACTTTTTAGGACGCTCAAGAAAGCGCAGTTTTGCCTCCTTAATAATTCTTACTCTGTGGCCTAGGGTTCACGATTAAATATTTGTGTTCCCCCTCAAGTCTAGATTAGAACATCAGGTCCAGTGGCTTTTAAATTTCAGACTCCCACATTCGGCTATGACCTCGTGGCACAAAACTTTGCTGCAAAGTTAAAACGTAGCAGTATACCAAGCTGGGTGAGCAGGATTTCCAAACAGTGCACCTTGTTCTAGCAAGTGGTCCCGACCTAAAGAAGGTGGTGACCTGTTATGTTTTCCACACAGAGAAACCTGGTTCACCTAATCACCCTAATCACAAGATTGCAGTGCGGATGTTAAGAATACAACAGGCTACCCGCAGATTGCTCCACTGCAGTTGTCTACCAGGCACCCCTAAGTTGTGGATAACCTACTGTAAAATGCCGCAAGTGCCCCCCCTACAGTGAAGGATAATCCGACCAGATTTGGTGGGGGGGGGGGCGCTTGCTCGGTCCCAGACTGAATTCAACATGGCGTGGGAGAGCTGCTAAAAATAAAAAATGACCATAGCTGTTTCTAGTGAATGCTTTATTTATTTACGTTTTTATTCCCCCTTGTCACTGTCAAACTCGTCAAACGACTCCCTAGAGTTGGATGCAAAAGTTAAGTCCGCACACTCGGCCTGCAGAGACCTGCGGTCTTCTGGTGGTACATCGCCGACACCAGAGAGCCTGACGGGCAGCGCACCATCCTCCGAACCATCTAGTGCATTGGATATGCACGCCCGGTGAATGATCGAGTCACCATTCTACCGAAACGCTGCCCAAGCCTGGGATCGAAGCACAGGACATCTTGCCAGTACAGTTTTCGGAGGTTGCCCTTCGGCGTCCGCTCGTATTTCCTCATGAACGTACACGGGGGCGTTTGCTCGGTCATTGGTGCATATTTCAATCTCCAGAAAAAGGGAGGGGGGTGCTTGCTCGGGTGGGGGCTTGCTCGGGTGGGGGTGCTTGCTCGGGTGGGGGCGCTTGCTCGGCATTTTATGGTATGTTGGTCAAGATTACTTCTGTATGTGTAATCCGGCATTTAGGTAGCATGCAAAAGTTGACAGAAGCCAGCCGTCAGCTGTTAAAAAGATTGTGTGCTGCATGATGCCAACATTCTACATTTGCTGCTGCAATGGACACGAGTGGCACCGACTAACATTCCCAGAACTAACTAAGAAAGTGAATGGGGAAATGACCACCACTGCAATTCAGTACGTAAGTATTGCATGTGTAATCCAAAGGCTGTGGGTTTTGTCCACACTGGAGCATAGTTGTTTTTTCATCCACTTTAATTCATAAGTACCACACTTGGATTAAAAACTGCAAGTAAGACCCTGTTGGCTTCACATAAATTATGCATGACATTTGATGTCACTGAATCTTGCAAATGTCGCAATACAGTGAGAAGCAGTACACAAGTCCAGGTGTGGACTTGTGAAATAGCATGTCGTGACAAGTGCACCAACGGAGATGACCAAGTTGTGCTGCATTCCCAAAGCTAATGCGAAAGAAGGTCAGATGTACTGAGACTACAGGTGACAACTGTAACTTGAGCATACTCACCTCCAGGAGTGAGTCGTTGGGCTGCTCTTCCAACTTCTCGCCATCTTCGACTGGAGAGCCTCCTCCGCTTGCACTGTTGCTGCCTAGAAGGACATCGTGGATGCTCTGGCCAGTCTTCTGTTCCCACAGGTGTATCCGGTCCCAAAGAACCTGCAAGTGCACACAACACTTCTTCCCTAAGAACCACTGCCAACTCTCCATCTGCACAGGGAACACACACTTGGCAGTGATCAGAAACGCTGGTGCTAAGACAGTAATATACAGCAGAACCCTGCTGACACGTTTCTGAAGGTAAACGCAAAAGCCGAGAAACAGGGAAAGCGAAAAAGATATTTAGTGGTAAAGAATTTCATCTGAATGCTTACTGTGCAACGTGAAAAAACTGTGCAACGTTGCCTGGTGCGCTTACTCATGCCCAAGCAGCACGAAAAGTTTTTGAGCACCTGCAGTGTCATATACTTTCAATAAATATAGTGTTGGCACGGCCAACAGCTGGCGAGCAATCACTTTCGGAGATACCTTTGTGAGATTGTCACCAAATGCGTCGGCGTCTCTGAGTGATAATGTAGCACTGTTGGCATAGTGTCGGACTACCGTGGCTCGTCGTAGACAGTTTAACGCCTCGCAAAAGTGAAAGTACACCCGAAAGCGATCGTCGAAGAAATGACCCCTGCTCCACCAACTCTTCATCACTGGTGCACGCATTGGCGCACTCAGCCACGATCTAGCCCACGAATAGAACCATGGAGCTGAGAGAATTGTCACCCACAGAAATTTAATCAACGTATGCAATTCTTTTGGCACCAACAGTCGCAGGCGTGAAAGACCTAAGAACACGCAACATGACCAGCACGGCAAGTCTGACCGCAAACCGCACGAACTCATCCGACAAATAATGATGATGAGTAGAGACCGGAATTTAGGTAAATGCCTATTTTGTTCCTTGCGTTCCTATCATGCCACTTTGATATATGAGCATGAATTATAGGTTAAAAAGGGCTTTCATGGTGTTTTTATAGTGCCTATAAATGCCTATTTCTAGTGTTTGTGCCTAAATTCCTATAACTGCCTATAAATTGCAGTAGTACGGAAAGCCGAGCTAGTTGGTACGAATGCAGTGCTTGTATCGTCTCTCTTGCCCGTGTGCCTGTGTTCTTTGAGCTATTGCACTATGCCTATAAATGCCTATTTTCAGAATCGGTGCCTATATGAACATAATTTAACCTCAAATTTTTCGCTTTCGAGTGCAGTTTGAGCATGTCATTCATGTTACCCAGCAACAATTGACCTTTCGGAACTCTATGTGGTACAACCTAGCCCTCTAGTTCAACCAACTTCCGAAAACAACCGCTAGCAATGGTGAAATGGGCCACCTTACACCGCTGTGCTGACATGGCGCGAGCGGTTGGAGGAGGACAAGGAGGAGACAGGAAAAGACACTATTTCTGCAACCCTAAACGGGAGCACGTCTCAGCGTCTGCAGGGGAATGGGGAGAGGGACATAAAGATGGGAAGAGGAGAGAAGAAGACGAGAGTAGCGTCCATGACGGCGGCTTCTACAGCCGGTTGTCCAGTCCAGTGCCCCAAGGAATTGAATAACCTCCTTCAAGGCCTGGGTGCGGCGGTGGGCAGGGAACAGGAGGTCCCGCTGTGCAGCCGCCCGAAGGCGGAGAACGAATGCGAAACCATGGAGTGCCGTAAGGAAAAGGAGAGTGCAGATTAAAAGAAAAAAAAAATGCGATATGCACGCGACTTTTGTTTTGTTCGTAATTTACTTCTTAAAGGGCCCTTCACCAGATCATATGAGAAATTCTAGTTAGACACTGGAAATGTGTCCAATGAAGAGCGTTGTACCACAACAATTTTCAAATTGGTTAATTACGAGCCGCGAGACCATGATGCGAGGAGGCAAGCTTGAAACCCTTGCCACTCTCCCCGTGTAGCCTTTGCAAGCCAAATTCCTTCCCTGCCCTTTTCGCTATCGGAGCAACTCTGAGCCGGAGCATCACATGATGCAGAAGCATCAACACGTCATGCGCATGCAAGGTCACATGCGCATGATGTGCCCGAGCCAGCTTATCCACGCGACCAGTGTTGTGTACTGCCTGTTTCTGCAGGATGGATCCCTCAGTGCGCGCGCGTTTGGAGAGGCTGGCATGGATCATGTATCCATACTGCGATACACGGCCTCGCACTACTGGAACTGCTGTAAGGGACAATGAAGGAAAAACGCGCCAAGCGTTGTCAGGAATGGCACCGGCACTATGAGGGAACGGCGAGAACAAAATGCATGCGAATTGGAGGCAGATTAGTCTCGCATCCCGCTGCGATTCGAAGCAAAAGAAGAAAAATGAAACGCACACAGATTCTGTTTCAGAGTTTTAATAGTCTATAAACTTTCATTGATCTATTCAAGAGCTGACTGCACAAATTACACCTGTCACCTCGAATAATCCTTGCAGTTTCGCATGCTACTGTGAGCTATGTCAGAGCATTAATGTATACGTAGAGGAGCGACATCAGGGCACACATAACTACGCAGGACCATCCCTTCTTGCACCCCCTCCGTGTAGGATCGCGCGCCCGTGAGATGACGGGCAAGCGGTGTTCATTTTGAAATTTCCCCTCTTTCCATGGCACCTAGTGTAGCAGATATTGGCAGACGTGATCGTGGGTGCCCAGCGCATGCATTACACTTGTCAGCTCGAAGTGCTCCAACCTGGTGAGGAGCCTTTTAAGGTGTTTACCGGCAGAAGAGAAATTCCCCCTGCGCGATTAGACCCTGAGGATATGAGGCATCCCTCCCTTCTGGTCTTTTGGCGTTTTGGCTATCTGCTCCTTTGTTGTCCTTCTCAGCCATGCCGAAAAGGAAAAGACACAGGAGTGTGTTTATTCGACTTGACTCACCATGCTAGACAATAAAAGGAGAGACCATGTTCTGCGAACCATGCGAAAGAAAGGACAATTGCATGGCGATGTTCAACTATTTGCGCATTTGTGCCAGGAGGTCCCGATAACAGTCTTCGACATTGGGACCTCCTTATGTATACTAAACACGTGTAATATTTCTGTATTTCTATCAATAAATTCTGATCATAAACAATAACAGTTTTTGCTTTTCTGCGCAGATACAAGTCGGCACGTCTTTCTTTGAAGTTATTTGAATTTATGTAAATTTATTGCGCTATATTTAAGATTTTGGAGGCCTATAACGGCATTTGCCTGCCTAATTTGGGTGCCTAAAACGTGCCTTTTTAGTGCCTAAAAATACGGCCTCTAGTGATGGGGCTCTTCGATTTTCCATTTTCTGGCAGCCCGCTGGCTGCCAGAAACCAGCCAGCGGGTCCGGTTCTGACAGGAAATGACGTTATATCACGTGGCCTAAAAACTTCTGGCAACCAGAAAGTGGTCGGGAGAAGTAAAATCGAATTTTGGGCTCGCGGCTGGGCGGCTCACAACTGCGTCGTCTTCCCCAACATGCTAGTACAAATTTTGTTAGCTACGATCGCTGGGCTGGTGGCCTTGCTGCACGCACGCAGGCTCCGCAGGCGTCACCAAACCATTGTGTGCGAGGATGAAAATGTCGAAGATCTCGTTGTGTGTCTGCTGATAAGCAGACTGCAACGAGAAGAACGGCATAGAGTTCCGCTGTATGTTGAGAACGTCGTGCCCCGACTGTCTAGAATTACTTGTGCAGCCCTGGTTGAGGAGCTTGAAGCTTCGGCATTTTATCCTCAAGGCCTCCGAGAACGACCGAAGATTTCGGCCAAAAAGACGCGCGCTTCTTGTCGCACTGGCCGAGAGCGGCCGAGGGTCCCGAAGCTTTTGCATTCCGCGGAGACCACGCAAAGATGGTCGCGAGCGCTCATCGTCCCTTTGGCGTCTGCTAGCCAGAAAACGGCCAGAGAGCCGCCAGACCAAAATCGTCCTGGCGAGTTCTGGCGACCTGCGGGTCGCCAGATGCAGCCAGAGGTCGAAAAACGAATGCCCACCGGAAGTGCGCGCGCGGTGGGCGGAGCAACCAGAGAAAAAACGAATGCGTTCCAGCTGTCTCTGGCAGCCCGCGGGTAGCCAGATGTAGCCAGAAGTGGTAAATCGAATAGGCCCGATGAGTCCACGCAATTAAACAAGCTGCTGCGCAATAGAAACATGGACAAGAAGAGAATGAGGATGGATGCAGTCTTCTGGGCAGCCCTCGGCGCAGTCTTCTGGGCGAAGTCCTCGTCCTCTTTTTGTCCATGTTTCGACTGCGCAGCAGCTTGTTTAATTATGTACGACCAATTCGCAAAGCAACATGCATGAGTCAAGGCCAATACAATGGTGGGAACAAACGCCAATCTCGAAGGCCTTACTTTCGCAAGCGCTAAAATCTAGTTTAAAACCAATTACTTCATACGCCATCTTTGCAATACAAACTCGGAGACTATGCTTTTGTTCGCGGCCACCAAAAATGCGTTATGCGTGTCACTTACGCCACTCATGCGGCTAATATCGCAGAAAAATTGCAATAACTTTACTGAACTTCAAACATTAAGCTTGTGTGAATGGTCGAGCACTTCAAATATTCAAACTCGCTTCGGTTTGAGTTTAAATTATTGGAAATTTCAAGTCTTCGAAATGAACGAATAGGTGTATATTGGTCCGCATGTAACCCCCCTGTAAAGGTGGTTTCACTGCAGTGGAGGGATGCTATACAGTGAATACATCTTTCCAGGAAAATTTGCATTGCTGCGAAGCCCCACTTCAAGGTTAAATAGAGAGAGTGTGAGGAAGTCAGCAGCTAAAATGGCTCAGCTTTTAAACAGGCATGTCTGTACTGTTAGAAAAACATTGTCAACGAAGACTGACTAACTGAGCATGTTTTGATTTTACAGAGTTCTCCCCACATGTTTCACTGAAAAACAAGGCATTTAGGAGCCCATTGTGTTTTAGAGCTGTGCGAATAGGCCTTCCAACCTCCAGAATGGGGCATAGCGCTAACACACATGGACAAGGAAGAGACAACAGGATAGCGCTTGTCCTATTGTCTCTTCCTGGTCCGTGTGTGTCAGCGCTATGCCCTATTCTAAAGCATATAACCAACTAGCCCAAAAAGCCACGATGACAAACTTCCAACCTCGGCCAGAGGGCGCTGCGGCACACGCATTTCGCTGCCTTTCTGGGAAAACCGGTCGCTTGTGTCCCCGCTTTTTGACTGCGTTCTCCCCACAAGTTCACGCGCTGTCGTCTACTCGCCGTGCACATGCAGCCTCATGTGTCGCTTGCTCTGAAAGTTTAAAAAGAATCAGAGGTGGATAAAACATTCTCACGGTGTGAATCTCACCAGAGGAGAGTGGTTGATTGACCACTTTTGCGGGACTTAACAGGTTGTCAAGGACGATGCTGTTTGTGCGAGTGCTACGTGCGTGTCGATGGGACTGTGCAGACTCTGTAATTATGTTACCGGTAAAACGCACATTCATTGCAGCAGTCCTGTCTGCTCGGCGCTTTCAGCAAACAACCACCAGGCTTTCATGTGCGTATATAGCGTTAGACTTTCGATTGCTTGGATGCCAAGTTTGTCATGTTAAAAATGCCAGAAAACCTCTGCAAGACTGCAGCACAGGCAGCCGACGTGGCCGCTGAGACCACGTGATCCTGCCAAGTATGTCTTGCCAACGGTTGCGCCAGCATTTCCAGTGGTGGGCTAAGCGCCCAATAGTGTATGTCAAGAAATACGCATAAATCACATGTTTAATTGAAAGGTTTGTGGGGTTACTTCAGTATTTACAAGAATTACACACCAACCTCTTAAGATTTTCAGAAAACGAGCCATTTCCTGGCTTTCATGACTTGCTCATTAGTGATACATGAGAAAACCAGCGAAAAAAGACGCGTACACAAAGGAAGGAAGACAAAACTCCACGCTGGACTAGCAAATGACACATAATTGAAAAACACACTGGCCTGAAATAATCAAAACAGGCAACACATGCGCCATGCTCTCAAAGTACAAAAAAAAGGACAAAACACCAAATGTGTCTTAACGTAATGGTTGCATCTCTTTTCGCGGGTTTTCTCAAGTTCAGTATGAAGAACTGGCCCAGAAAGCAGCACTTCTACAGTACATTCACTCATTAAATGTCTGGTAGCCTTTTATACTGCCTGATCACGCGGAGCCCAAAAGTGCCTCGGTCATTTGCTTGTCCTATTGCTGCTGTGCATCCCGGCCCAATACATGTCAGCATCATGGACGTGCAACGCGCGTAATCTTTTCTGCTATGTCTTAAAAAATCCGGACTCTCTGTTCATCAATACAACGTAGTAACACATTTAATCCGGCGCGCCATGTGGTAGCAGCGACCACACCGGCGCACCTCGCTGAAGCCTGATGCGACTACAGTACCACTTGCCGCCTCCACTTACGGTGAAGCCGTGCGACAGAGCCTTCAAACTGAAGTAGTTCTAGAAATGCTGGCCCCTAGCAATGTTTACAACTTGGTCCTAGGGAGTTAAAGAAATCGGGCGTTGAATGTATTTATCTTCCGGAAGTTTGCATACTTCGAATAGTCAAACTCCAGTGCGAATCGAATAGTGAACACCATTATAAAAATATTCGAAAGTTGGAATATTCGCACACCCCTAGTTTCATCACCCTGTGTCTTGTCATAGCAAAACATAAGGAAGGGAAACCTGCCTTCCACTCTTCCTGTGGCTTGATCTTCACAGCCACAAGGTCCCCGTTGAGGGCCCGGTTCCGGTCACGTAGACCGCCAATATAGATGTCCATCTGACTGTCCTGCAATGCACAAAAACCAGCGGCCAGTTCACAGGTGTGCTGGATGTATTGCATAACAAGAGGGATACGTATGTAAATGCTTTGAGTGCTTAATTAAACAATGTATATGCCAAAGGTACTCCTGCAAGAAATAGTGGTGTGTGTTTGTGAGGCAAAAAATTTGCGTATAGTACGCAGATTTACCCTGCTCTCACACTGCTAGAAAGTTAGGCTGGAGTAGGAAGGTGCGATACAGTGAAACAGGCAGATGCCAATGGCTCAGTTTTGATGCTTGGTTTCATTTTTCCCTAAGGTGCCAATATGGCTTCAGAAAAGAAATATCCACAGTTCTGACAGCAACTGGTAGTTTTACATAAATTCAAACATGTCAAATTACCTTTCATAGATAACTTGTGATGCAACACAAGAGCGCATTTACAAGAACACGGCAATTGCATTTTTGCAAAAAACACAGTCCAAGCTTATTAAAATTTCATCTTCTTCCAATGAGTTCAGTGCTTCCTCCTCCATTATGCCTCTCTTGTGTTTCCCTTGGAATACGAATGGTGATCTAGGCAGAGAGTGAAAAACACAAAAACTACAACAACAAATTCCTGTGACAAAAACAATGCACTTTCATCCACTGCAGCACCGAAATATTACTGGAATGAAGACATCACTCATTTCAGGGCAGCAATGATGACTTACTCACATGGTACACTCAATATTTGCCTTCTGCATTAAACAAGAGTCTAGAACCCCAAAAATCTTGAAAAAATACTGTAGCGTAAGAATACTTCATATTATACTACAACAGATTTCTTAGGAACCACTTTTGGTTTCATTTCCTAGCAGGTGTACGTGCCGTGAGCTAGAAGGTGTTTATCAGGGTTCGTACAAGTTTCAAAGGAGAAAATTCAAGGACATTCAAGGAATTTGAAGGGCCTGTCCCACGTTTTTGAAGACCGAAAAATAGCACCCAAATGTGGATTTTTTTTTACTATAACAATGTTTCAAATTCTGACTAAATGTATTGCCCTCGTACGTATACAGTTGAAACTCAATTCAACAGTCATTACCACACCCAAATTACTTTGTTAAATCAGGAAGTTTGTAAAATCGAGAAAGGGGCTTTTCAGTCCTTCAAAACCTAAAATTTCAACATACAGACACCCAAAATCTACCACGGGTGCTCCACGCGTGCTCATGTGAAAAGTCTGTTCAGGTGTATCGAACATTGAGCCTCACTTATGTGGTCCAGGTGATGCAGGCCAGGTAGACATTCATGTGAAATATGACATGCAGCCGAAACGCAAAGACGGGGAGAACGAATGCAGTGATTATGTGAGCCAGGTGAGCAAGAAAGTAGCAACGAGACGATCAGTGTCATCTGTCGCATAAATAATGAAATAACGAAAGCCCACAGTAGCGTTCCAGTGGCAGCATCGACAGGAACAATAAATCGCCGAGGACAGACTTTTGGGCTAGTTGGTAAGCGCACGTCCTGTCCTCTTTCTGTGGTCCCTGTCTTATCAGCACTATGGCTTCAATGAACGTAATAAATCGCCGCCACCCATAGTGCCATCTGATACGTAACAGCGCAACTGTTGAGTCCACTGTTCCATGCACGTGAGTAGCGTCTAGCCTTGTCAAAATAAAACAGGCTCGTGACAATGGGTGACAGATGCTTTAATGCAACATCATTAATGCCCGCACTTCAAGAAAAATTCCATCTGTGTAAAAAATAGAAAAAAAAAACTCTTATTTTTACATATTTCAGAAAAAGCTTCTTTAAATCGGTTTTGGTTCCAAGTTAGTTTCATTAGTTTGGGTTGACAAGAATGTGGAACCTTGTAAGTACCTGCCTGGGAATGCAAATTTTCTTCCTTAGAATCGGGTTTTGTTAGATCGAGTTTTAACTATATTATTATACTCTAGAAAAGTCTAGCCTCGATGCCATCTAAAGTAGTTCCTAATACAAAAAAAATGCAGGTGCTGAGACTTCTCTAGTATTAGCAAGGCTTGACATCATTACAGTGCACTAACCACAGCACCGCTTGCTTGACAGGGAAAAAAGCAGCATAAATGCAGAAGGCAACAGTGAAGTCATAAGGAGATAAGCAGAAGAGAGAAAGCGAGACAAGATGCACTGACGGGTGAGGAGTGAAATGATCGATAGGACAAGGCATGAACAAACAGAATACATGCAAACTCGCACGGTGTATTGTTTCTGAAATGGAAAGTTTGCCGCATCGACGCTAGTCTCGAACAGAAAGCAGGTTGCACTGTGAGTGCACTGGCCCCGAAATTCAAGGGTTTTCAAGGACAGAACATAATCCGCCTCTTTCATTTTCCCGTGCTGCCCTCTGCCGTTTTGGTAGGGTTTTAGTCAAAGATGATGAGACGCTTCGCGACTTTTCCACTAGAGGAGAGCGCATGCACGGGGGCGTCGTGAAAAAGGCAGATTCCAGGACCTTCAAGGGCCTTGAAAATCTACTTTTCCAATTCAAGGGTTTTCAAGGTTTTCAAGGACCTGTACGAACCCTACTGCTGCTGCTGCAGGAAGCTATGACATTTTGGCCCTCTCCCGGGCCCGTTTGTTCAGCTGCTACTTGGGATACAGAACAAGTATGTGACACTATGACACGTGTACCTTGTGGGAAACAAAACTGACAAATTGATATTATAAAAGCCGCTAGAAGAAATCCTCGAGGCTTTGTACTGTTCAAACATTAAAAATGAATAGCCTAAAATGCCATCTCACAGCCGCTCCGAATGCTCCGTCTATGGCAGCTACACGCCTGTACTGCCAGCGCAATGCTGCACTGTAATTAGGCACCAGTGGGGGCTACGAAAGCAGGGCGATGAACTATTATGCCACGCTGCAACAGCATCAAAATATTCAAGATATCTGAGCAGCACTGGGATGTCTGGTCACTTTATTCAGGCCCACACAGTCTGTCATGACAGAAAGACTTCATGCAAGCTGGACGCAATGACAGCATGCCTGCATCTACAGAAGCCCCCCTTATTTTTTCTTTTTGTAGTGCAACGGAGAAACGTTCATTCTTTCGCTCATTTGTTCAATTTGTATTGAGCGTTCCCTACATCAACAATGACCTCGTCACTATTACAATCCTTGCAATGCAGGGCATAATATAAATTTTCAATGGAGTTTAATTTACAGGAAAGTTAAATCAGTGACAACACGCACTCATCCTACTAATTCAATTTCTTTTTTCTACAGTGCCTTTCCATCCGCTGCTCTATGCACTACAATTAACGAGTCACCCAAAAACAAACCTGCTGTTATCCCAACGTTAGTGTTCATCTACAGTGCATGGATGCAGCCACAGACACAAAAATTCCGAGCACAAGACAAGCACACTAGCTGAGCTTAGTTGAATGACAGGCTCTGTACAGCACAAGCAGTGCCAATGAGCTGCTGCTGCTAAGTTTGAGATCAGCTTGCCACAAGTGCCATGCACATGCTTTATACGTCCATGTATAGAAGTATGCATGTTTCATTGCAGATGAATTGTTGTCGTGGCATGACCCTTTTGTAGCAACCATTACACTTACAAAGAGGACATCTGTGAACTTGCACTTATATAAGAAGTATGCCTGTACATGCAATCTCTTGACATTGACCTTAAGCATATGTTGCCAAACAACACAGGCAAAGTGTAGTGCCACCTATTCTATCCTTCCAGACAAATGTGACTAACGTATTTACAATGAAAGTGCACAGAACTATTACACTGATGGGTAGCTAGAAACTACCGCACTCAAGCTACTAGCAACAATGCCATCACCGAGGGCACAAAGTAGGGCCACTAACGAAGCCACATGAAAATCCACAAATTGCCTACGTTTTGATATTCGCATGCTGAACCTAATTATTAATATGCTTGCCTCGTTTAACAGGCAGAGAAGTACAGACAAGAGAAGTGTCAAGAATATATTGCTGCTTACAGCACCATTACACGAACAGAAACCAGGGAACAGGCACGAACAATCCCATACACTAATACATACAAGGAAACTGAATTAGTAGCTTACATTGAAGGATTTAATTGCACTTGCTAGCAATATAATAGCTAGGCTAAACTTTTGCATTACTCAGCTACACAAAAACCAAATTAATCAAAAAATACTACCATAACCACTATGAATTGGTGGAGAGCAAAAGGTAATTGACGCAATAAACCAATTAAGTTAAAACAAATGACTATTCACAGTGGTACTTACAAAGTGAAACCTGCGAAACCAAAAGCCATCACACACCACAAGTAGGTCTGACTGTACAAGCAATGCTGGGCAGTATCAAAGATACATACATGTATCTTAGATACTGTTTGGGTATCTTGTATTTGTATTGTGATACGTCTCGCAAGGCAAGTATCTGTACCTGTATTTCCGATACATTTAAATGTATCGTGTATCAATACAAGCAATAGCAACACCACCGTGTGAAACAATAAATGTTGATTGAACTCCGCTTCTCAATCTAATACTGCTGCCACTACGCCACATGAATACAAAATTCTTTTAACTTTCCGCCAGAGTCCTCCAACTAGGGCAGGCAATGCCATCTGCGAGTGCTTATTGGTGGAGCAGAAGGACTTGTTCTTGGGCTAGTTGGTGCTTGCTAAAATCATCATGTAGTGCGAAAAGACAAAACGGACAAACAGAACCTACAAACCACAGGAGCAGAGTCACACGGTGGCGCTCGCGCCATCTCGACAATCACAAGCACGCGAACGTATGCGCACATCCAACCTTTCGCTTTCTTGGTATTTCCTTTCTTCTTTGTTGTGTCGGTGCCATGACACTTGATCGTAGCCACTGTACTGTGCCGCATACTCCAATGCGTGTGGCGTCTTTCATGCAAATTATGATGCCGCTGTAGTGTCGTTATCGAAGTTTCTCTTGCGTGGTGCTTCGTTACGAAGTCCGAAGAATACAAGAATGGGGTTGCTTTGCGTCTCACGGGTTTCGGACAGTGATTTGAAAGATATCGTGAGTGCAAGTTTGACTTGCATACGATAGGATTGATTTATTAACTACACCACAATCTGCGCTGATGCTAGATGAAATAGAACAAGCATTTATCTCAGAAGATATCTTGGTGTATGGTTTCTTTGTTCTTCCTGCTAAATTATTCAAGGAGCTCTTTTAGTCATAATTTGATTGTTAGCACAAGCGCTTTTTTTTGCTGACCTCCATTTGCATTCCATACATTACCCTGTAGGCCTCTGTATAGTTTTTGCCTGTCTGTTTAGTGCAACCTACAGGTCTTTTGTAAGCTGCTGCTAAAATATGTTCTTCTTATTTTTAATTGTCTGTGTCATTCCTACCGTTTACATATCTACATTCCATTTGAGTTTGCTATTATACCAAGATGGTTTGCAGAAGTGTTGAAAGGCGGGCAAGTTGGTATAGGTTCATACTGAAAATTGGCAGCGCAAACAAACGGGACACAGAAGAGGAACAGAAGAGGTAATATTATCTTCTGTGAATAAATCCAAGTTTCAGTCTGCGCCTGTTTGTGTTCCTCTTCTGTGTCCCGTTTGTTTGCGCTGCCAATTTTCAGTAAGTACCAAGATGGTGTTGAGGACAAACGTAAATAATCTGGGTGTATAGTCAACTGCCGATTTTTCGGACACCCGATTTTCTGGACATGCTCGAAAATTCGGATGCTTCGCGGCACCGTCACCAGCCCCATAGACGTCAATGGTTGAGACGTCGGAAATTTCGGACGCTAAAACTCTTCGGCATCTGATTTTTCGGACTTTCTGCCCAAATTGCAGGTCCGAAAGGCAATAATTGAAGCCCCCCACCTCTGCCGCGTCTATCATGTCGTAGGTTAGAACCAGCGCTTTCGCTAGTCGACCTGTTTGCGACAGGAGGAGAGTCCGAAAGTCAGCTTTGTCACGATGCCGAAGTGTTATGGGGTGAAGCGGACCGGAATTCAAAGGGGCCGCTATCGGCGCCGTGCGGCGATGTCTTTACGAATAAGCAGTGGAAATGCACAAAGGCGTGATGGCGGCAGATGGCAAACGCGCCAGTAGAGCTCAATCGCTGACAAGCCTTACGATAAGCATCTTCAGTCAACTGCTCGATAGTGCATGTGGCCAGGTGCAGTTGCATGCGTAGTGCACGCATTTAATAGCACGCCGCGCCGCCATTCGTGCTGCCTCTTGGTGCGAGACCGCTAAGTGCACCGCACAGATGCGTTGCCTTCACGAACGAAACCAGCTCATCATCGTACAGCGATCACATCACACTGGCGGAGGTACAGGCGGACTTGGCTGCACGTAAGTGGAAGTGCGGGCAGCAACGCATTGACAACTTTTTTCAGTCACCGGGACCCTGAAGTGTCAATAAAAGTTTTTTTTTTCTGACGCATTAGTTTTTTTGGACCTTCGATAATTCGGACTTATTTACGTTCCCCGTGGAGTCCGAATTATCGGTCGTCGACTGTAGCTAGAGCATACAGTAAAGAAAATTCTGCTTACGACCTCGTAAAATAGCGAAATTGAGTTTGCATTATAATAATGGAAAATATAAGCAAACATATGTTAAAGATAAGGGAATTGGAGAAACATTATAATACCAATGAAGGAAAGAAGATGGTTTTTAAGGGCTCGTTTTTCTTTGTTAGACAGAATACTAATGAGAACTAACAGACAATAATGCCAAGGAAAGTATAGGACATGTCACTTGTAACAATTGGGATATAAATGTGAAGAAAGTAAAGTGGACAAAAAGATAACTTGCTGCCGGCAGGGAGTGAACCTGTGACCTTCGAATAATGCGTCCCATGCTCTACCACTGAGCTACGGCGGCGGCCATCCCCCCGTGCACTTTACAGGGTATATATGCGCATTTAAACCTAGGAGTGTTAGTCAGCGCTGATCGCAGCTATGGCGGCGAGTGTGGAACACTATTTTCTGCCTTTTTGGCGACACATAGCACGTGATCTTTTTACGAGCTGGCAGCTGACCAATAATCCCTCGCATACTACCTGAAGGCATCAACTCTGCCAGAACAAGACCCTTGCTATGAATGAAGGAAAGAAGATTGTTTTTAAGGGCTCGTTTTCTTTGTTAGACAGAATATTAATGAGAACTAACAGACAATAATGCCAAGGAAAGTATAGGAGATAAATGTTACAAATGACATCTCCTATACTTTCTTTGGCACTATTGTCTGTTAGTTCTCATTATTATAATACCAAGTACTTCGTTTTTCTCATGCGCGTCCCCATGAGCCACTTCATGCTATTTTCTATAGAAACTGAGTTTTCTTTGTTACTCTCTAGTAACGACGAATACATATCAACTCGCCCAGTTTTCTGCTCCCGAGTTTTCTATTGTATGACCTTAAAGGGACACTAAAGAGAAACCATGAATCAGTTTACATCGATAAATTGTGCTCTGAGAACTCTGATGTAGTTAATTTTGCCATCATAGGTTTATTAATAAAAGAGAAAATGAAGTTTAAAGTTTCATTTTTAAATTTCGCGCCCAAATCTCCGCACGTGACGTCACGGATTTCAAAGTGTATTTATTGTATTTTGGCACCACTGGCTCAACAAAATTACCCGTAAGTTAAGTCTATGGCCCCATTAGAGGACAATGTACTTTATTTTTACAAATTGGGAACTACGTAGTCCCTAGTAGGCACCATCAAAACATGTGACATCACGGTGAATGGTGCGAAAACTTCAAGGTGGTGTCGCCACCCACATTTTGTTTTTGCACGTTTTCTCGCTTACCAAGCATCTTCTCGCAGCAAGCGTGGTATTTTTGGTATCATGAAAGAGTACTTTACTAATATGAGAAAGATTGTTTTGCTCTTAACTTTTAACATCTAATTTGACAATGCATCAAACTCAACTGTCAGACTCTAGAGGTACTGCCTGTACCGTGCTTATACATGGTGCTTCGCATAACTAGAACCAAATATTTAAAAAGGGATTCACTTCAAATGAATGAAACCAACAACATAGTTTGACATCATGCGGCGCTCATTAGGGTATTTTCATATTGAGCTTAGTTGGTTAAATGGTAAATTACCCGAGATCAATTATGCAAACTTTTAATATTCACTTTAGGGCCACGTGCTTTTCGGTACGTTGTATAGGGCATTCTGAAACGACCGATCTTTTTTTTTTGTGCCAACATATATGCTGCGTGGTCATTTTTTTCGACATTTGAAGAAAGCCTGCGACATATGACCACGTCACTGTGTTCGTGCCCTACTGTACTGTGCAGCGCTCTCAAATGCGATTCGAGCGAAACAACCGGCGCATGGACCGCGGCAAAATGAATGAACGGCCGCGGCTCTAGGCATGGGTTCCCATTGCGTCATGGCAAGGAAACGCCATCGTCGCTGAGAAGCGGCAGGCTGACGGTCTGCGTGCCAGTTGTTGCGCTCGAAGCGCGTTTGAGAGCCCCGTAGTACGGCAGAGCATGACCACAGTAACGCGGTTTTATTTCACACTTCGCGGGCTCTCTTTAAAAGCCAGAAAAAATCACCTTGCAGCATGTATGCAGGCCTAAAAAATTCGATCCGTCGTTTTGGAATAACACTACGATGTGACAAAATGCACATGGCCTATCTACCTAACTTCTATCTAAGAAGAAATGTTAAAAGATTGCACGTTAGTGAATATGGTGCTAACTAATGCTTTACCCCCACAGATAATTAGAATATTAAAGTCATTGCAGTGTTATGCCATATATGTAGACACAATGTGTGAAAAAAAATTGCTACCAGCATTGTTGCTGCTGTACAGCTGACGCGTGATCCAGTAGTGCGAAATAGGTAATACGTTTCCGGACAAGGTAAGACTGCACAGCGGTATTTGCACCATTTCGCGAAGGCTTGTTATGGATGTTCTTGTAAGTTGATGACAACTGATGCTAGCTAGTCAGGAAGTAGAGCAGCGACACCCATCGATTAGAAAAGTGACACGCAAAACCCTTGACAGCGCAGCGTATAAAGATCTGTCATGCTAAACAGCCAAACCAATCCTAATAAGTTGTTTCGCAACAAAACTAATATACTTTGAACAAGAAAGACCGAACTTTTGGGATACTAACAGATATTTCATTAAAATTAAACAAAGTCGTTTGCAGTTAAGAAATTCTGAAGCAAACGTTTTTGTACATACGCGTTTGCTGCTTCATTATATAGACTTATACTAACAAATCTGCAGTTGCATACAAAGTTGCCCTGATCTAGGAACTGAATCTGCCAGCAAGCCATATCTGGGGCAGTTACCCCGCCACTGAGCAGCACAGCACCAATCTGCAATGTGCTCCAACATTTTTATTATACTACTGACAATTTTTAAAATTCACTCTTCCCTTAACATATGCCATAATACCAGTTCATTCAATAATAATTGTTGGGCTTTTCCATCCCAAAACGATATGACAGATGCCGTAGTAGACGGCTCTGTAAATTTTGACCACCTGGAGTTCTTTAACATGCCTATATCTAGGCACACGGGCCTCCAGCATTTTACCAGTTCGTTTGGTTGGCAAGATTACCTGTTCAGAAAAGCATGGTAAAGGGTTCAATCCTTGGGCAACAATACATTTTTATTCTTGCACTGCAAACATTTCCCAAAGAGCCTGTATCCCCAAGTTGCTTTCAGATGACTTTCTCTAACCCGAGACATTTCACGTACATTCATGTCGTGGATGATTGATTTCTTTTAGGAAGAAACTTGCTCCATGCTTTGAAATACTACAGTTTTATCCCTGAACACAGCTTGCTTTCTTTGTCCTTTTAACCTTTGCCACATGTGTGATTTTCTGTGGTGCTATACTTTCACGTGCACATGCAATACGCAGAACCAATGGAAGAACATCTTTTCTTTGCCTTTATTGACAACAGGAGCCCTGCACCTGCAGCGTTTGATGGTAGGGAAGCATACAAATGAAATAAGTGTTTGCCACAATCCGGAGGATAAGATGCCCAGAGATATAAAGCTAGCCTTTCTGGTGTGTCAAGTGCCATGAGCAGTATTGCATAATCACCACTTTCTGTAAATCTGCAACAAATCAGTGGGAGACATTCTGCATGACACAACTGTAGGAGAAAAAGTAAAATTAAGCAAATGCTGTGTGCAGCTGGCAAAAGACGCAAAACGTTTGGGCATTCCGAGACTTGTCAATCTCTGTCACAATAAGACAAAAGAATACGTTTTCCACCACCACTGCTATATGTCGCAGTGCAGTAGTAAGCCTGACGAAAACGCCTTTGAGAAGTTTACCGCATGTTTATGGCATGCTCCCTGCCACATCTTTCCTTTTTTTTGTCAAAACAGAGAACATACGGGATTTAATTTGATGCCGCTAAAAAGATGTACTTGCACAATAATATGAGCAAAAGACCTAAAACGAACTGAACAAGTGTCTGAATTTAAGCTAGTGGTAAGCTAGTTGGTAGTGGCTCCACGTATCAAAGGCATACAAGAGGAAAAGCAAAAAGAAAATGCTTACATGGAGCACTCAGTTCTCAGTTCATTGGTCCAGCGTTTAGATAACCAAAATAATCGAGACACAAAGTATGCAATGCTTACTTGGTTCACAGCACCGTCTATAGATCTAAAATATTTTCTTACCATGCTCGGAAATAGAACTTACACCTACATTCAATAACTGAAATTTTCAATTCGGCACCCATATTCACAACTTTTTCAAAGTAGATTTTAAAAAATTTTTGGGTTGGCGATAAACGTGCACTTAGCCTAACTTCTGTCGGGAATGGGCAGCAATAGGACTGTTCCTATTACAACAGAACCATGTTCACAGGTTCACATTCTCCTAACTGTCAAGTCATATTTTCACCATGAACACCTAATCTTTTATGCCTATTTTGTACATCACTGTTCTGCATTTTTTACTGATGCAGGCAAAATATAAGCTTATTGTACAAATGTGTATTCAATGGATGAACCGGCCTCATTCCCGACATGGGCAAACCTTCCACATCAACACACACCACTGCCTCCTGCATGCCTACAAGTGAGGCAGTAACTCTTCACATACGTGAACACTCCATTACCAGCACTGTGTCTACTCGTTCTTTTTGTTCTACCCTTTGTCTGCTGAGCTGTCTCTTGAAGATTACGCAAGTACTACCAACTTTCTCAGCTATAAACAACTTTGCATTCTCTAAACCAACAAATACACACACGCTCGAATTTAATACACAGTATAATGTGGCTGCATACAACTGCGCAAAACCCCGAAACAAACTGCTCTGTGCCGTGTCAGGCAAGTGCTCAAAATAAAAGCAGCAGCGTGGCATGCAAACACAAAGAAGACAAAGCGTGAATAGCAGCAAGAGGAAAGCAGGAATGCGAGGAAAATAAAGATGAAGCTACAGCCCTCAGCCCGGCGGTGACTGCATTCACCTAAAAAAGCCACCGTGCTGCTAAGTGCACGCATAGAAAAACAGTTTCTTAAAGGGACACTTAACAGAAGAAAAATTTCCCTTCTAAAAGCAAATTACGTTTCTCGAATACCAAATGCTCCTTTCCTACTGTGAGAAGATGCTTGGTAAGCCAGGAATGGCCAAAAAGAAAACCTGAGTGCCAGCAGTGCCCTCATCTTCCCACACCGGCTCATTCTGATGATTTTGATGGTGTATGCTAGGGCCTACATACTAGATCTTCATAGGCAATCATGGATTACGTTGTGTTTTAAAGGCGCAGGACATTTTGCTGAGCCAATGTGCCCCCCCCCCCCCCCCACACAACCCTTCAACACTAACTAGCATTTTTAGCCAATTGTAATACGATGACGTTGCACTGGCATACACAAATTGTTTTGGCATAAGATGCCATGAGCGAAGGTGCCATTGTCATTTTCTGCCCTAATAATGAACATATAATAGCGAAATCAAAGACAACAGACTTATCAGATAATTTATCAGTTTAAACTGATTAAGCATACCGTGTCCTCTCAAAAATTGCTTGCAACAAAATGTGCAAAACACTAATTTTGAATGAAGAGCAATAAAAGCACTCAGCTCACTTATTTTTTTTTTTCAATTGACAGATATGTCACAAGCTAAGACCTGCTGTCCTACCACTTCGACAGCTTCTGTGATTAGGAATACATGTCATATACACACCATGATACTGCTAGCACAGACTCCCCCACACACCCCCCACTAGACTCTCATGCACTTGATACAGA
The DNA here is from genome assembly GCF_013339695.2 of Rhipicephalus sanguineus. Lineage (NCBI taxonomy): Eukaryota > Metazoa > Arthropoda > Arachnida > Ixodida > Ixodidae > Rhipicephalus > Rhipicephalus sanguineus. The sequence continues at coordinate 90,647 of NW_023614921.1, forward strand.
AGTCTCAATACAGAAGCCTCTGTGCCCCCCTTTCTCTCTTAGGTCAGTAGGAACCACTCCCCCCCTGTGCGCATGCCTATGGTCGCAACAACTACCAGCTCCCTGCAAACATGATGTAGTTGGCACGAGCTCCTCAGCTGTCATGCTGTCACTCGGATGATGCATTTCTGAAGTGTGTATTAAAGGAGTACTGACACGAATTTTGAAAGCAGAGTTTACTCCGCTGTACAAATCTCCCGTATACAGAGATAGCACTGACCAAGCGTAAAACTTAGAAAATGCTGATAAGATATCTGATTTCGACATAAAAGTCAATTTTCACAGGGCACACCTACTGGCATTAACACTAGTGTGATGTCAAGTTACAGCATCAATTCTGGCGACTTCATGCACCAGTTGCGATGATATGTGGGGGTGCTATTGCTCCCTGTAAAGCAGCATGTGCCTCATGGCACCCACGCGTCCCGTGCATAGGGCACAGTCAGGTTAAACGGCCGCCGAGCGAGCAGTGGCGCTGTGCTCGCGGGTTAGGGTTAGCGTGGTGGCGCCGCCTGCGGGAGAAGCTAGGCTGGCGGATAGAAAACAGGAGCGACTCTCTTTGGGTTTGGCAGCGTGCGTGGATGGCCGTCACCCGTGGTGGGTCCGTGGGCGACGATACCGCGACTAGTCTCCCACGGGCCCCTCGTGGTGAGTCGAACATCGGTGAAGACGCATTTGCGGTGCATTGCATGTCTTATGTTGTCTTGAGTGTGGGTTATGTTTTCCAGGTATTGTATAAATATTGTGTAAGGTTACTAAGCGTGCTACTAGTTGTGTATCAGATTCGGCATGAGAGCTCGGCGTATGTAAAAAGTAAGATAATAAACGCACACATGTTGTTGCACGACCACATGAACTGTCTCCATGTGTTCCGAGAGCGGCGATATCTCTCAGACCCACAGACGTCGAGTAGTACCAAAACATGCAAAATGGCTGCTCATGCATCACTAATGGAGCCATGGAGTGCAGCAGCCGTGAAAATGTCACGATATCTTGTGAAAGCACGTGACAAGAAGCTCATACAGTTGTACCGTCACGAAACAGCACTTCCGTGCACAGTGTCAAGAGCACATGCACGAGGAACCACGTGACTTTTCTTCGGGAGCTTCGAAGTGAATAAAAGTTCAGTTGTTTGGGACGCGTGTTGCTCATACTCGTTTAGCTCGGCCTAGCTGCGCGTTCCAACAATGGTGATCCGGAATCGCAATGCAACCCGGGCTCAGCATCAACGTTGCTATGACTTCGACGTCGACGACAGACTCAACGACTATGACTTCGAAGTGCACGACGGGCACTACACCAACAGTCTCCTCAGTTGACGGTAAACTGCCCCCTTTTGGACCGCAGAACACCGCACTCTGGCTTATTCAAGTAGAGTCACAGTTCGCAGCACGACGCTTCACAGCAGACCTTACCAATACCACTACGTCGTAAGCAGCCTCCCGCCACCCATAGCCCGTAATACACCGAGACGTCCGAAGTTGGACACGGGAGTGCCTATCATGTCACTGCTCCAAATTGCAGCGCCATACTGTGACCCCCTTAGGATCCTTGCCTGAGCCGGACACTCGATTTTCCCAAGTGCATTTGGACCTTGCGGGACCACTGCCTTATTGCCAAAGGCAAAACTACTTACTAACTTACGTCAACTGCTTCACGCGGTGGCCGGAAGCCATCGGCATCCCAGATACGACTGCCGATACTGTTGCCCGCGTTGTCATTCACCACTGGGTAACACGATTAGGAGTTCCCATCAACAGTGGCAACGGATCGCGGAACGCAATTCGAGTCAGCCCTATTCGGGAACCATGTGCATCAGAACAACGGCCTACCATCCCATCAAGAACGGTATGGTGGAAAGGTTCCATCACCAGCTGAAGACTAGCCTGACGGCAACTTCAAGTCACAGTTGGGTAGAGGTGCTACCCCTGGTTTTATTGAGAATTAGGATGGCTCTGAAAGAGAACATTGGCTGCTGCTTGGTTGAACTCGTATACGGCACAACACTTTGCCTTCTGGGAGAGTTTGTAGCCAACAGTAAATACTCAAACGCCCAGGCCAACAACAATTACGCCCTGCGACTGCGGGACATTATGAACAAGCTACGCGCTGTCCCTCTGCGTCTGCCAGCACCACGGCTTGTCCACGTTCATAGTGATCTCTCCTCCTGCTCTCACGTGTTTGTAAGGCACGACGCTGTACAGCGTCCAATCCAGCCCCCTATGACGGGTCGTTCAAGGTGGTGAAACGAGGAGAAAAGCACGTCACGATCGACGAGGTGGCCGTCATGACGTGATTTCGCTGGACTGCATAAAACCTGAGCACGTGGACAGCAACAGTGAAGTGCGTGAATCATCTCAAGTTCCACAAGGACTACCAGCAGACCAGACTGAATCGGCCCAACCAGTCATCGAAAGGTTCACATGGTGTGGACAGCGTACAAGACCTCCGTTGTGAATGAACTTATGAACCGCAGCTCATTGTTGACCCATTCGGGAGTATTGCAGCATTGCGAAACGGCGCTTCCGTGCACAATGCCAAGAGCGCATGCTCGAGGAACCACGTGACTTTTCTTCGGGAGCTTCGGAGTGAATAAAAGTTCAGTTGTTGTTTGGGACGCATGCTGCTTATACTCGTTTAGCTTGGCCTAGTCGCACGTTCCAACACAGTGTTGTGACATCAGGGTACAGGATGAACTGAAACTAGCTCTTAAAGACATGTAACTATTTTTCAGGGCACACTCACGCATACCAGTAGACATTCAAGGCTCTTGAGGGCTTGGCCTTTCATTTGATGCAAAAAGACGACAACTGAAAATTTTTGTGTCGTACCCCTTTAAATGTATGAGTGTTATGCTATGTCTTGGTATGTCTCTGCCCAGGAGTCTCCTAACCCTTATGTTTGTTCTAAATGATGCATTTCCAACGCTGAGAGACTTGTGATGGGTGGGGCTCTAGGTGAGAGCTACTACACTGCACTAGTTCATCAGCAGTTATCAGTGGCCTCATTTCACAGCCCTGCATGTTACACTGTCAGGTCTGATTTGTGTCATCCCATGTGCAGGTCTTGTGTGAGATACGAGTCCTCATTTACTGAGGCTGGAATCCACACAGGGTTGGTGCTATACCAGTTTCTTACAAATGCTTGGTCGTGTGGCACTAATGACCTTGCCACCCGCCTTTGTGCACAGAAAACCACTTCTGATAATAAACTGCCCTAACAAAGTGAGTGACAGGCCTCTCAAAGGCTAACATGGCTGGGGCCACCCTAAGCAGCAGCAGCAGTGGTTAGAGAGAGACAGAGGCCGTTAGTTAAGATGAAGAGAGAACAGGGAGCCAGGGGAAGAGGAAGGAGCCAGCGAAATAGGACTACCGAGGATTACCGGCGCACTGATAAAGGAGTCCTCGTAGTTCCTCGGGTTGATGCGCAGCACCCCCTGCAAAGAGCACACACAGCAAGGCACTGTCACAGCACTGGTCAAATGCACATCAGCCCAAAGGGCCAAGCATCACACTACAGCAGCAATTTCATGATACCAGCAGAAAATGACAAGGCACAAAAAACAAACAAGGCCACGAGACAAGTGCTGACTTGCAACTAATTCGTTCACAAAGTAACCTGAGCATATAACATTGAGGTAATAATCTACACATATACCGCAGCAACGACAATCGCTGCACAGTACTCTCTGCACAGTGAGCCATCCAGGCGTGTGAGAGCAATATCAAAGCCTGCTTAACGTAGCCAGAACTCTATTGTGCAGCGTGAACTGCTTCGACTACCGACATTCCTGTTCCCATCTTGGTGTTTGAATAGTATACACATGTCAGTAAATATCGATGAGCACTAACAAGCATGACAAAGTGCAGACAGACAAGTGCAGACTCATTCCCTAAATTAACAAGGCGTGCTCTTTTAGGCCAACATTTATGCATCAGCGAATGGGTCCCCTGTACTTTCAGTTATATGAAAGCAAAAAACAATACAAAACGTTCAATTGTACTTACTAACATATTTTTAGAGCTGTGCAAATAGCAAAATTTCGGGTCTGAAGCGAATTCAAATAACAAGTAGGAGTGCGAATCTAATAATTTTCGAATATTTTTCTAATACTTCAAAACAAAATTACAAAAAAAGTTGCAGAGGACCCTAGGCATACCCTTACGAGCTAGGAACATGGAAGTGCTTCTTCTGGCTAGGTTGATGAAGCACTGGAGGGTGCTAAGTCGTGTTCCCTAGATGTCTTATAAAGAATGAGAAAATGCTGAGGGCGAATTGTGTTTACAGTCGAACCTCGATATATCGAATGGCACGGCGATCGCGAAATAGTTCGATATATCCAGAATTCGATATAAAAAATCACATAAAAAATGCGTCAAGAACTTGTGGAAAACAACCAACGAACCAATCGTGGTGCAGTAAATACTCACTTGAAGATTCAAACAATGTATTTATTGTGTTGGCTTAAAATACTGAAAAAGAGTAGCCTGCTTTTTGTTGGCAATGGCGTGTTTGACGACTGCGTCCTCAACATAGTCCAGGCGATCCACAACTGAAAGGCCGGTGCCTTCAATCGCGTTGCAGTGGCAGCGTGCAAGGGCCAAAGCGGCTACGACCTCAGCTGATGTCGGGACGGGGCACCATCAGCGCTTGCGGGATCCACCTCGGCAGCGTCTTCATTCGGCTGCTCAGCGGTAGCTTCGGCGACGATCTCTACATCCGTTAGCTCCGCCGTTGTACCAGTGCTGTCGTCACCTCCAACGAAGTCTTCGATGCACATGCTTTGCGGCTCCGCACCAACAAAGCTCTCCAGCTTGCTCCACGTTTCGGTCAGCTCGCTTTCATCTGCGCACGCCAACCCAGCTTCCTCGGATTCTTCCACTGATGCTTCGTCAGTGCGTCCACCGAAGCCCGCATGCCGAAAGCAGTTGGCTATCGTCGACTGCTTGACGTTTTCCCACGACGCCTTGAGCATTTGGATGGCGCCCAAAAGATTGATCTTCAGATCTTGGCCCATCCGGAGTCTTACAAGCAAAATGTCGATCAGCCGACGCTTGTAGATAGATTTAAATGTGCGGATAATGCCCTGGTCCAACGGTTGGAGCTTCGAAGTGGTGTTGGGCGACAGAAATACCACTTCGATGTTGCTCAGCTGGGCATCGGTGTGGTGTGCCGTGCAGTTATCGACGATAAGGCATACCTTCCGTCCCTGACGCACCAGGTGCGAATCCCACGCCTTCAGCCACTTGAGGAAAATATCCCTCGTCATCCACGACTTCTTATTCCAGGCATAAGTCACCGGAATATTGGGGCAGTTCCGCATGCACCTTGGGGTTTTAAATTTGCCAATTACAAGTGGCTGCAGCTTCGTGCTCCCATCCATATTGGCAGCCAATAGGACCGTCACACGGGCCTTGCCTTGCTTGCCCCCGTGGCACTTGTCCCCGCGAGTGTCCAGCGTTTGCCGCGGAAGCATTTGCCAGAACAGGCCCGTCTCGTCAGCATTAAAGATTTGGTTCGGCTCATACTTGGCGAGAACTTTGGGCCACTCATGATCAAGCCACTTCTGAATTTCTTCATCATTGGCGTCCTCACTCTCTCCTGACACAGTCTTCCCCACAACGTTGAAACGAGTCTTAAAACGTTGTAGCCAACCGCTACTCGCACTGAAATTCTTGACGCCGAGATGAATGCAAAGTTCTTTGCCTTCTGTTGCAACATCGGCCCCGATACAGGAATATTTCGGGCCCTTGCGTCCATGAACCACTGTGGAGAGACTTCTCAACATCTTCAAAAGCAGCTTTGCGTACACGCCGCGCGCCCGAGTGCTGACTCTTCTTGGCCTTGGCCTTTATGTCGGCTTTGTTTTTGAGCAGAGTACTCAATGTGCTCCTTGGTATGCCTAACCCGTCCGCGACGCTCGACTTCTTCTCACCATTCTCAACGCGCTGGATTGCTTCCAGTTTTGCTGCAAAAGTCAGGGTCGTCCGTTTCTTCGCGTCTGCAGCCATCACTACACACACCACAATGCGTGGCAGGCCTAACACACGAGCACAACGACGACCGATGCGACGGATGCCTGGCGATACTATCAAGGAGGAGCTGGTGCAACAAGTGCAGTGTGTCGTTGCTGCAAGGCTGCGGCGTGCGTATGCCGCTACGTTCAAGTGGCGCACTCGGCGCCATCGATGTGTGCAGCAGTCGTAAACGGCCACCCGCTACCGCTATTTTCGAGAGTTGCGGGAAAGCTCGCCGCCTGTCAACGGAGCGCGGGCGGTTTGGGGTGGCCGAGTTCGATATATCCATTATACGTCAAACTTTGTTCGAAAAAGAAAATTAAAAATGCATGCGATTTCCCACGTGATATAGGAACCGTTCAATATAGGCAATAATTCGATATGTCCGTGTTCGATATATCGAGGTTTGACTGTATTTACATCATTTGGTACAAACAAAGTGGTGTTGACAACATTTTACACGTTAGCGCTGGCGTCAGTGCCCATGGGAGAGGTCACATGTTTTCCATGCACACCATTTGTGGACGCCAGATGAGTGCGCGCTTTTGCAGACCTGGCCAAGCAACGAAGTGCAAAACATGGCCAAAAAGAAACCAACTGCTTTTGCGCAGCAACCCATACACCTTGTCCGCTGCGTGAAAATGAAACTGTGCTGCTAGGTGTCACGTAGTGACGTGGGTGACGTAACGTGCAGCATTGCCGTGGGCCTGGATAAATTCATATTTCGCTGTTTTTCGTGTGACACTAATGAATTTTGTATCACACTGGCTTTGCGGCACTAAGACATTATTCGGAAAGCACGTTTTGCAAAACGAGTCGATCGAGTACAAAACCGAAACAACATTTGCTGCTTAGCAACAGCCGAGACCGCCAATGATGTGGTGTCATCGCCATCCCAAAATGGTGCCGGAACACATACAGTATAACCTCATTACAACAAAGCTTCATAGCGAAGAGGATTTTGGTCTGTTGTACAGGGGTGCAACAGCCGAAATAGGATTTGGAGCAATTTTTGGAGCAGCAAAATATTGCTTTTGGAGCACAAAAATCCAAATTTGGGGCAGGTTACGAAAAAAAAAGAAAACCTGAATTTTTTAGCCTGAAATCCCAAATTTGGAGCAGTATAACAAAGAAGGCTTACTTTTAGACAACAAAAATATGTAAAAACCATTCAGTATCAGCTAATTCGTGCACAGCGCACGTGAACACTGTCATCTCAATAAAAGCAGTGTGTTGAGCCACCCCACAGTGCAAACAATGACCAAGTCAGTGCGAACAATGACTAAGTCCATATTAGCATTTGCAGGACCTGTCAAATAAATCGACAGGCACTGGAAATGCTAATGTGGACCTGCGAACCTGGCAACTTGGAAATTTGGGAGGTTCGTAAAGCAGGACCAAGCGAGGGTAGCGAAAAAAGAAAACTGGCATACGCTTTTGTCTCGTTTCTCAAGGCCGCAGAAACGCCGTACACAGCAGCTCCAAATGATTTCCAATAATTTTTTAGACGTCAGCGATCATACTAGTACTCGTAATTACATGGTGTGTGCACGAATGAGTAATTAAGGAACAAAATGTGCTGTGTCGCTGACAGCTAGTACTAGTAGCCCCTTCTAAATCTCAGTATGCTTTTCCACAGGACACCAGTGTACTGCGGCAAAAGTGGCTTAAAAAGCATTCTGCACGCAATAAAACAAGCATCAGGAAATTTGAGAACTACTGTCCTTTTCTACTGCGATAGCAACTATATGGACACTCTCAATGAGTTTTTGCCGTCATCTCCCGTATTAAGTCCAAAATGATAATATACCCCTGTGCATAGTATGTTCTACCGTGGGTAAAAGCGCGTGAGTGCGGGCGACGAACGCGGCTGAAGCAGATATCAAACGAGCCAGCCCATCTCCCATCACTAGGGGGGCGCATGCGATAACACTACTCCGCTCGGGAAGCCTGCAATCAAAGCAAAGAGGAAACGCCCCGACCGTCTTGAACGAGCATGAAAAGATGCGAGGGGGGGGGGGGGGCTGTCGTTCGAGCAGCAACATTGAACTTTGATTCTAAGGGTGTGGTCGCTGGCGCGCGCGCTATCTTGGCAGCCATTAGCGGGCGGCTCGTATATCCTGCTACGTGCTGCGCTCTCAATGCGAAGACACTGTGCAGAAAGAGCATCTTTCCCTGGAGCGGCCGTATTCTCTTACAACAAGGTTTTGCAGAGTTAAGGCTGTTTGACCTGCCGCGATTGCAGCGAAGAAAATCGCTCGGTTCGTTCTATTCACTTTGTTCGCAACCGCCGCTAATGGCAGTTTCGTTTCACATGGACTATGAATGGTCTGCGATTTTCGCTCTGCGACTGGTGCGCGCGCAATGTTGCTTGCTGCCATTGTTTGTGGCAAACTCTGCATAATTTTCGAATGTAATGTAACAATCTGTGCATTATGATATTCTTAACTTTTCATCACCGGTAGCGAGGAGCACGCGTGTCTTGTCATTTAAAAACACTTTCCAATCTAAATTCACTTGAGAATACGCAACAACAGCCATAACCAAAGCAAATTCGCTGCTGCAGTTTCGACGGCTTGGCCGGGTCGGCGCAATTTCGATGGGTCTCAAATGAAAAATCGCTCCACCGCTGCGAAAAGAGTGAAAAATTTCCAACATGTTGGTCGCTCGCCGCTGACCGCTGCGGCAAGAGCGATCGGCCGTGTTTTCGCTGCGAGCGAATTCGCAGCCTGAAAATCGCTCTGTTTTGTGTCATGTGAAACGGCCTTTACGCGAGATCGGATACAAAAGAGTTTGCTGCCAGCCTCGCTTCGTATAACTTACAATTTGTTGCCATTGCATTCACTGCTTCGTCCTTGCGGTGAAACTGACTTTTTTCTTTTCTTTCGCGGTGGGGTTAGGGTTAGGGTACGCACGTCTGTATTGGATGACGATGCCCACACCGCAGATGAACAACGCGGCCTCCATTTCTCACTCAAATTTGTACAACTGAGAAAATTTTAAGCTGGTCGGGCATTTTGGCACAGTGTGGTGCAATTTTAAGGGGGGACATGGCACTTGAAAAAAAGTTTTTTATTTCTTGATCGATTTTGATGAAACTTCCTGAGTTTATGTATATTTGTGTGTTAATTTTAAATGTGTAATTGCTTTTCTAGTATGATGTGTAGTTTTTAAAATACAAATATTTCATGTGTCTTTTGGGGAGCAAGATTTTTTCTAAACTGAGTTAGTTACAAAGTAAATCAGCATATCATGATAATCTGGAATCAGAACTGTGTGCAGTGCAACAAAAATGGATGTTCTAATGCCATTAGAACAAAAGTTATGGTTTGTTCAACATTCACAAGTGAAATTCCAGCTTAAAATTGACTCTTCGCAAATCTACAACATACCATAACTTTTGTTCAAATGGGCTTAGAACATCCATTTTTGTTGCACTGCACACAGTTCCGACTGCAGATTATTGTGATATGCTGATTTACTTTGTATTGCACTCAGTTTAGAAATAATCTTGCTCCCCAATAGGCACATAAAATATTTCGTACTTTAAAAACTACACATTATACTAGAAAAGTAATTGGATATTTGATCAGCACACAAATATAGATAAAGTTGTCAAGTTTCATCAAAATCTATCGAAATAAAGAAAAATTTTTAAGAGCAGTGTCCCCCCTTAACAAATTTCACAGTTTCGGCTCGGCTTGGCGCAAAAATAAGGAATTGTATCAAATTGGCGCAATTGGCGCAGCTGTTGCATCCCTGGTTGTAAAGAGAATATGTAAAATCTAAGTACTGTTACAACAGACCTTTATGTAAACACTGAGTGGGTATGTTATAACTGGTGAGAATTACATCACAAACACGGTCAAAGAATGCATTTATTCTTAAGTGGGGATACGGCTTTTGTTTTGCCAAAAATAACAAAAGAAATTACTTTTTTGAAAACCACATTTGCAGTTTCTGTAGCCCTTTTCTTCCGATTCCAAAATATCTTCACTGAAAACTATGTAGAAGTGTGGTAAAAAATTTGTGCCTGCCGAGGTGATGAAAAATATGGCAAAAATTGCAAAAAAAAAACTGCGTTTAAAAACAATTATAGCTCCGCAATGGCGCAACCGGGCGCCGCCATTTAGGCTCGTCAGAAAAAGCGTTTCTCCATCTTCACATTTCCCACTTCAGCTAGGTCCTCCATTCAGAAACCCCGGATGGTCGAAATTTCCGGAGCCCTCCACTATGGCGTTTCTCATAATCATATCGTGGTTTTGGGATGTTAAACCCCACAAATTATTATTAATTAATATGCAACACAGTGGTGATACGCAGGCAGCATGTCACCTTCTCCTCGCAGCGTCAACACGTCTGATGCGACCATTCGCACATTCTTTCTGGTAACAAAAAAAAAGAATAATGGCCAATATGACGGCTAATTTGCGCATCACCCTGTGTTGTTTCCTCATTTTTTCTGGTCCGTGTCTACCTGCAGCGCATAACAAGCATGAAGACGTACCAACTAGCCCCTATGGCCGCCTTATTAACAATGTGACGGAATTCGCTATGTGTTCTGGCTGGAAAACATGATCATTGAAGTTTTCAAACTGAGTTTTGAAGTAGGCGCTGCAGGCAAGAATTCCTCCGCCAGCAGTGCAAGTGCGCTAATTGCCGGAGCAACCTCCAATCGCATGTTCGCATACATTGCAAATTACGTCAGACCGTCGTTTATTATTTTTTTTCTTTTCCCAGAAAGGATGGGTAAATCATGACGTGCTGACGTTGCAAGAAGCACGCGACATGCTGCCCGTGTCACAGCTGTGTTGCAGTGAAGCACACGTCTTTTCCACAGGTGCACATTTCAGCTAACCACGACACCACTATTTATTTTCTTTTTTTTTTTTTTTGAGCTAGCAGCAGCGAGGCCGGGGTGCTTAACTGTCACTCATTAGTATTGCTACATTGCATTGCCTTGTAGCTCCTAAGGGAAATCGGGATCGGGAATCGGCACATGGCACCCAAAGTTTTCGAATAAACCGGGCTGGTGCTGACTGCTACTTCAATTTATTCACTCAAATTTACATTGCAATATATGGGACCACAGAAATCCTTCTAATTAAGGGGGATTCGAAATAACCGAGTTTGAATTAAAGGGGTTTGCTGGACATATACACACCATATTGCAATACGAATCTCGAAGGCTATGCTTTTGTTTGCGACAAACGAAAGTAAATCATGCTTGTCACTTCGCCACTTGTGGCTAATATTATGGTCAAACCAGGGCAAGTTGCGTGGAAAGTCAACATGGCCGCTCTCTTCCGTGGTCGCTTGGCCGGCTCGGGGGCACTCGCGACGTCATCACGGGAACGGTCCCGCCGTTGCGAAGTAACAACAGGGTTCCCAATACATTGGATCCTCTGGAGCTACGCCGGACGGCGGAAACGATGTAACAGCGGGGAAAACACAGCAGTGAACGCAACAGACGAGCTCTACTCTATTTTTTAAAGCTGTTTGAAGATTTTGATGGCCACCGCGGCAGCCTACCTCTAGGGTGGTGTGTGGTTGACAGAGAGCTGGCAATGGCTGAGGTGGGCGATCGAGCGATTCGGAGAAGGGGGGAAATTGGGCACCGCGGAGAAGCCACCGTCTGCCCCCTAGCGCTTCACAAGTACACGAGGGGCCTTTTTGCTCACCTGAATGAGAGTTTTCTGGCAACAGAATGTATCAGGCGACCGCAGTTTGCGACAGTGCTGATTTTTGTTGCCGAATAGTTGTATTTTCTGGGAACGAATTAACCGGAACGTATTAACCTATAGCTCTATTGGATGAACAAAAGCAGGGAATTTAAGCGCTTGTGTTTCTTTGCTAGACACAACCTTAAGGAGAACCAACAGGTAATCAAGCCAAGGAAAGTATAGGGGACGTTAGTTGTAGTAATTATGATAAATGCGAAGAAATTAAAGTGGACGACAAGACAACTTGCCGCAGGCAGGGACCGAACCTGCAAGCTTCGAATAATGCGTCCGATGCTGTTTTCGCGATTGCAAACGTAGGAGTCGGGAAATCGTGCTAAACGAGAATGTATCAACGAGGCTCTGCTGTAGTGCATGGGCCTCATAGCACTTTTGGTGGTGATTGGCCAAGGATGACAGATTAATTAGAACAGTGCAGCACGAAGACAACATGACACACATGAAACTATAACACAAAGGCCTGTATACATAACCTTGCCACTACGTATCAGAGTCAAATTAAAAGTAACTCACCTCCACGACCTCCCTTTCTTCAGGGCTTGTTGTACTTCACACAATGGCATGTATGCCTCATACTGCATGGAGAGCAAATAAAAACAAGTCATGGCGTCAACCATGCTATAATGCATACACGCACAGTGAACGTAAGAATGCACCAGCACTGTAATAAAAAAAAACAAGGATCGATTCACTGCTTGACGATAATGTACAAAAAGAAACAGAGAAGCTTTGAAAGATGACACAGATGCAAACAAAACACGTGCTTCACTACAACATGACGGTACCAGATCCTGCATTCTTGACTTGGTTCCGTAGCAAGGTTTCTTAAACTCAGTTACGTGAGCAATCAAAATAAGTCCAGCCACATACTGCTTCCCCGTTTACTTTCACAATTTACTAGGGCTGTGGAAATGTTCAAAATTTCAAATGTGGATATTTTCTTTATTCTGCATGTCTTCTCCTCTGCAGGCATGCCGCCAACGATACCTTTTTTTTTTTTGCACTAGCAGCAACAAAGTTCACCTGTCAATCAACATCACTACGTGGCATAGCCTTATGGCTGTAAAGGGCCATCATTTCACCCGGTATGCAGCGAAATGGGAATCGGGGATTGCCGCATAGCACCCAAAACCCAAAACTTTTGAATTACTTGGGCTGGTGCAAGCCGCCGCTTCAAATCAAATTATTCAGCCAAACTTGAATTTAGAGGTGCCTGCAGAAGCTCTTTGAACTAAGTGGAACCTTGATGTAGCCGAGTTTGAATTACTGATGTTCTTAGCTTACTAATGCACGCCTGCCCTTAATTGACACAGCCTCATTTACACTGGCAGGCAAAATCTTGGCATTCCGCTTCTAAAGACCAGAACTTGGCCTCGCTGAGGGTGCAGAATGCATGAAAAAATGTCAATGCATTATCTAAAAATTTACAGCAAGTGAAGCAGCACTCACTTTGGCGGCACGGTCCTTGGGCTTCTGTCGTTGCGATGAAAAGGATGGAGATGCCAGGTGGGTCTCTGCAAAACAACCAGATGCCACACGAGGTAAGCACTTTTTTTTTTCTCACAGCCATGTCTTGCTTCTACTGCAGCAAAGGAAAACTATCAATAACGCCTAAATGATTCACCTCGAAAGGGCATTTTTCTTTGTTTATTCACTCATGATTACATTAACTGCCGTGTAGTTGGCATTACGTGAAACCCAAGAGGGCTAGAAAACAGGCTGACCATTCGTTCCCTCCTTAAAATGGCATGGGCGAGGTGAACTTTTACATTTCAAGGGAACTCTTGACCAGACTTTCACACACAAGGTTTTTTTATTTTTTAAATACAGTTGAACCCCTTTTATAAGAGACACCGATGTGAGAGACAAATGGGCATAAGAGCTACAGTGTGCCTACATAGAAACGGGCTGATCAGAACATAGTACCTTGCTCACAAGGGACGCCCAAGAGCAGCTCGCCAGTGCATGTCTCTTAGAAACAGATCACATATCAGTTCAGAACTTACTCAACATTTCATTTCACACATTTACAATGCTTTCAAGAAATCTGCACATAACATTCAAACTCAATTTTAATATCAAACACATCAGACGTTACCTACTGAACATAATATTAATAGTAAATAATATTAATAATAGTAATAGCAACAATAATAATTGTTATGGTTTTACGTCCTCAACAATGATTTGACTGAGGGACACTGCAGTGGAGGGCTCTGGACATTTTCACCACCTGGTATTCTCTAACGGGCAACTAAATCTAAGCACACAAGCCTCTAGCATTTCGCCTCCATCAAAATGCGGCCACCGCATAACCACTAGACCACCGTGGAGGGTGAATGACAACGTGCAGATGTGACGTGCAGGTAACTAGTTTTTCACATAATACTATTGTTGGTGGAATAAATTGACTTCATAATTTTATCTTTCGCGACATGTGGCACGTGCACTGTCAAACTTGTAGTGAGAGATACTAAGCGAGGCAAGTTCAACTCGTAGTCCGCATACATGCTTTAGAACCTGGTCGCTCCGGATGGCAGCCTGTTTTACTTTTTGCTGCACATTTCCAACTAGCCCAAGAAGCGGCATTTTTTAGATGTTTTCTCCATTGAGCAGTTACAAAAGTGGCTATGTATGCAAGCGTAGCACATCTCTCTGGCCTAATTCATGGCAAAACATTCTGTGAGGCGACAATGCGGCCTTGGCCGAGCATTCCCAAACAATGACTTCCACTATGTCAGACAAGGCACAATACAGTCACTTTTGTTTCTCCCAGGAAAAATCTTATCTATTTAAATTGAAATGACACGGCCTCGTGACACTGCCGCGCTCCCATTGCAGCAGAGGGCAGCACCTACCAGAGCTTCGCCTGCTGGAGGGGAAGGAGCCCTCCGAAAGCGTCGCGGCACTCGATGGACTGCAGGGACTCGGCGGAGGTGGGAAGAAGCCAGAGGGCTCGAGCCACTTTCCGACCTGCAACAGCACCAAACCACATCAAATGAACTCGAGGGACGTTTCCTCGTTTGTAGTGCACATATGCAGCCACACGCCGTGGTATTACTGCTTTCAATCATTTGCACCATAAATTAAACAACACACCATGTATCAAGGCACACCCATGTCACCCTCCTTCTCAGCACTGCCTTTCCACAACTTGTCGAACGTGCAGTCGCGCCGGTAATGCAACATGCTGCGATGTGCTAAGCTGCACTCCCCCTGCATGGCCTCCTCAGCATCTCTGTCACGCCGTTGCACTGCCGAAGCGAAGTAGATCGCAGAGGCCACGCAGAAAGAAGCGCACGATTACAGTCATTCGCTAGGTGCTGCGATGATACTATCAGTCACATTTTTTCTCCGGGGTCAGGCGAAACCCGACCTCGGCACCAATTAGCTAAGGTAGAGTTACTAGATAATGCGCTAGCTGAAGCGACTCCGCTCACCAGTAGCCTTACATGTCACACCTTACATGTCATCATCACTAGTTTCAGCCCACAATACTCCAATGTTTTCAGAACCAACACAGTTTCGCAGCTCCGCCCGCGTGCCGGCACAGGCGCTGACGCTGAACTTACGGCGCTGCTGCTCCATTTTGCTTCACTTGCCGTGGCCCCCTGGGATTGGATATGGCAACGCACCGTTGCTCTCAATGGCATTTGCCGAAGCTAATCGCGGAGGCGACTCACTGCCGCAGCGATCTCATGTAGAGGAGTAGCCGCTTGCGACGCATTGCGCGTTTCTCTGTGCTCGCTTTCTCCGTACTCCGTCGTGACTGCTTGCGAACGGTGATCGCTTGGGAAGCATTCTTTCGATTTAGCATGCGTGAAAGGGACAAAGCTGCAGAATGTCATGTTGATGCACGTGTTGCACGAGCGGCTCGGAAACGAACATTGGTCATCACTTCTCCGAATCAGGGCAGGCACTTCTCCGAATCAGGGCACTTCTCCGAATCAGGGCTTACAAGAAATATCTTCTGAACGCCAATCCCACCAGAATCGTGAAGACTAACTTCGCTACAAGTCACCTAACCGAGGTCGGAGAATAAATCAGTACCTTGATCCACCATAGTTCGCATTGTACACCTTTCTCAAGAAATCAGAATTAATTCGCCCGAAAATTAACAATGGTCCTCTGTTTTACGACTTGCTTAGTATGACAAATCTAAGTACATGAGCCAGTGTCATTCTCGCCTCCAAAGAAAAAATACGACCACCATAGTCGTGATCGTTCCCGCACACTTCGGGTAAGCAGCCAGCACCGTAACCACTGTTCCACCGTGGCAGCTAAACACAGGTTGACAGCAATAGAATATTCGTGCGAGGAGGCAGCTAGACGTGTGAGATTGTACCATTATTATAGGTCACGTTGATTATCTCTTAATGTTCCTGGAGCTTAGCTTGTGAAATAATCGCTTTTTAAACAGTCGAGGTTATTTAAAAAGTTTAAATCTCAGAATCTTGGCTGTCACAGCCGCCAAAAGCTGCAGCGACGATAAGTCACATGGGTGTGTAGCAGACGACGCGTGAGGCATGATGCAAGATGGAACTGCAGTGCCGCTAGTTCTTGCGTAGGCCGTCGCGTCCACTTCGGAGAGCAAGCGTCTATGGGGAGCTGCGAAAATGACCTGGTTCTAGAAACGTTGGTAGCTACAGCAATTCATGACGCCTGAGAAAAGAACCTCAAGATAAACAATGTGGTACAACTCACATCAACACAGAGCACATTGTAACACAGCAGATGACACTTGCTGTCTATTGGAGGTCCCTAAATCTGGCAGCAAATTGTGATAGTGTATTGTTACTGTTACCGCTTTTTTTATACAAAACAAATTATAAAGTGTTTCAACTATTACAAACAGCATTTCTTCACAATTAGGTTGGAAAAATGGCCAGTGACGTACACTGAACATATCCAATCAGACCGGTTGCCAGTGCTATGAATATTGGAATAATGCTACTTATAATGGAAGTGGGCGGTTGAAAAGTCGCTTGACCGAGCCGCTCCAATTTGTAGCGATTTGCAGGTTTAAAGTCTTGTAATAAATTACACACTTCATGCAGAGAGCTTCATCAGTCTGCAAATGATCCCAAGGACTTGCTCTACCAGCCTAATGCATTTGTACAAATTCGTCAAAACTGTTTCAGGGTCACCAGCCACACTACACAACTTTTGAAAAAGATAAATAAAAAAAGAGATTTAATTTTTTTCTGCATTTTGAAGGACCCTGTTTATTCAAGAATATTTACCAGAAAGAATCATGTTTCTCTTAAGGGGGGAAGAGGCACTTGACATGAAGCATCTTTTTATTTAAGTTAGGATAATGAAAACTTCGGTGATCATGTATTACATGTGTAAATATCAAATATGAACTCAGTTTTTATGCAGCCCTTACGACAATTTTTTTAATTATCATTCATTAAAATTTCGTTTAATCAATTTTTAATAAATTGGCTACTTGGATCCTGGAATTAAATGTCATTGCATTCTACAGTTATCAAAGAGTGCAAAAAGCAAATTTCGTGGTTCTAGCTTTCCTACAACAAAAGTTATGAAGCTTCAAAATCCGCCATTCGATTACCGAGAAAATGTATTTTTGTTATTTTCTTTCTTGTAAAAACTTACGCTTTTCTATAGTAACATATGACACTTTGTTGCACTCACTAAACATCCAGCTTTTCAGTAATACAAAATGATCAAAATCGAGTGTACCAAAGCTGAGAAACGCTCGCTAAAGAATGAAAGGTGGCCAAAAATTGAAACTGAGAAAAAAGCAAAAAAAAACTCTGTATCTTCAAGAAGCGCTACACAAGTAAAAATGCTTTACTTTGCAAATAAATGCCTTAGAAGACACCAGGAGAGTAGCCTATCACATTTTCCAATCGAAACGGCCCCAGTGCATGTCATTTCAAGCAGTTTGTTGATTGCGGAGAAGTCGACGATGCCGTAGTTAGCCGCCGACGTGTCAGAGCCCTCGCACGCTGTTGCGAGCGTGCGCAGCTTGCGCTGGCTAGCGGAAGTTGCCGATAAGCCGGAGATCTTATCTTCAGTCTTTTTTCTGCTGTTGCGCACGATCGGTGCTAGTCAAGAACGTCGTGTCGATCCTTCTACCACGCTTCCTATCACTGACGTCGTCGAGGCGGCCGCCGACACAGGTGAAGTCGGCATTTCGACCGATGAATCGCGTTCCGCCACCACGCCGTCCTCCGCTGGATGCGCTTCTGATGCACCCGAGCCGTGATCTCGCTTCTTGTTTTTTTCGAATATGAGCGCTGCGCAACTTTCGATACGGCTTCGCCACGATCAAAGTTCCAAAACGCGGCCGAGAGCGTAGGCCTAATTCACCCGGCGGCTGCGGCGCACTTCGTCTAGCTCACTTGGCGCCGTGCCAGTAAGCCGCCGCAACGTGCAGTCTGTTGAGGATGATAAAAACGCCTGCTCCAGTTTCTTGCCAGCTTGCGCGGGTTGGAACTTTACGGACGTAAATCGACGAGAACAACACAGTTATACCGGTTATACTACGGCGATCAACTTGCCGCTTTGCGTGTACTGTAGCAGACAGCGCGGGAGGCCCGACGAATCGTAAGGTGTTATTTAGTCACGTGGGCTCACTGTGCCAATAGGCTCACGCAGAGGGACCTTTTTTTGGCGCGGATTTTCTACGTGAATTCTGCGTGGACGGAAACAAGGGCGGCGGGATATTCAAGAAAAAGCGCGGCTCTTTCGAATGCGACCAAGATGGCTGCCGTAGGTAACGTAGAACGGCAACAGCGCGGCGCTGAATAAGCCCGTTTTTTACGCGTTCATCGCTAAAAATTTAGCTCGCTGACGGCACATAAAATGCTGTCACGGCTAAAATACTGATCTAATACGCATGAAACTTGGCGAGGTTATGCATCAGTAGCGGCAGAATCCAAATAAAACATTTTCAAAAATTCGATTTTTTTTCTGATTTTCGGTCTCAAAGACCCGCTTCCCCCTTAACCCATTTGTGAGGATCCGAGGTGCGCCCGAAGCCTCTGCGGGCATTTCGCCGTTCTACTAATCCCTTTCCTCTCCCGTTCTCCCGCGACGACAAGTGGCACCATCTTGCGCTAAGCGCTGGCTCTCACGGTGGCGCTGCCCGCGGTCTCAGAGCCACGAGATTCGGCGTGACTGAGACATGTGCGCGGGGACGAAGTCTCTCTCTCCTCGGATGTCGCTAGGTAAGCACGTGTTTCCTTCTGGTCCGACGTCCCCTTTGGGAATCACCAGTGTGGTCGTACTGCCTGGGTGCCTCGGCATCCTCGGCGGGCGTGTTTACCTTTGTGTTATCTCCGGTTCCGTACTTTAAGCCTAAGAGCGACGCCTAGTGCTCGTGCGTGGTCGTACTACGCCGAGCCGCACTTGCCGGAGGCCCACGCATACGGAGATTTGCCCCAGCTCTCGCGACCAGGCCCAGTGGTCATCGCGAGAGTGCGCAGCACAGCCGCGAGGGACCTTTTCCCGAGCGGCAAGTCAAAGCTCGCCATTGCCAGCTGTGACGTGCTCGCGGTTCCCCCCTGGTGTACTGTCTGCACGGGAAGCCCTTTGCTTCCCCGTGTCCTGGAAGTGGACGTTGTGCTGTGTGTTGAGGTGCTGCCAAAGGCAAATAAAGTGTTTGTGTGTGTTGTTATATCGAACACTGTGTTTTTGCCAAGTGGCGCTCAACGCCTTTGCTAGTTGAGCACGCGTGGAGCAGTGCGCTACACGTGAGCAGCGAGGGTGGACGCGGCTCTGTGGCTCGCTAAGCCTGAACCCGCGGTGGTCTTCGACTCTGGTGAGTATCGATGCTACCACACATTCAATAACTACGAGGATCTTTCAAGCCCCTCCTATGCCTCTTAAACTGAAAGCTTCCGATTCAACATTTTATGTGAACTCATCAGAAATGATGCTATATAAGAATATGTCACTGCACTTGCTGACATTCTTGAAATCAACACAAATTACACTAGAGCACTGTGGAGCACTCCAGGATTAGGCTGATCTGAAAAATGTATAGTTAAGCTTACTAATTGGCATATTTGAGTTTTTCAGTGCTGTAAACTAAGTTAAATGATGCAAACAGAGACATACTTGACACTTTTGAGCATTTAGGCATGAAAATTGGCTACCAGACTGTGTTCTCCTAAACTAACATGGAGGCTGCATGTTGTAGTGTATGGCAGTACCACTAGATGGCAGCACATCATCTATGCAGTGTACAACAGTACTGCTGGATGGCAGCACATCATTCACTGTTGTATATAAAAGCTGCAAATAAACGCGAGGGCACTGGTCCTTCCGGAGCCTCTGCTCGTGTCGCACTCACTCGCCCGATACACTCGACATGGTGTCAGAAGTGGGCAGGATCTGATCCGCTGATCCCGTGCTTCCATCCTTGTGACATGGCCCCGCGGCCGTCACTCCGCCATGACTACTGTTGTTGAGGGCTCAGCCGGGACATCTACTTTGTCAGCTGCTCCATTTCTACAAGGCATTGCCCAGCTGCGTCCGCTGTCGGCGTTTGACTTCGACAACTCGAGCGGCTGGCCTACATGGCTGCTGCAATTTGGGGACTACTTGCTCGCCACCGGACTTTACGCCGCTCCGGCAGAGGTCCAAGTGTGTTCTATGCTGTGTTGTATGGACCCGCAATCCAGGGTTGTCCTTGCGTCGACCACACTAGAGAGGCGGACCTGAAGGTCATTGCCGCCGTGAAGAAGGCATTCACCGATCACTTCGTTCATGCGCTGAATGAGCTGTATGAGTCAGCGCGCTTCCACCACCGTACCAGCAACCAGGTGAAACGGCAGATGCATTTTTTACTGAGCTCCGGACGATGGTCAAGTTCTGCAACTACCCGCTCCCCAACGTCAAAGTGCGGCTTGTCGGAGACCGTTTTTTCGTGGGTTTGCTTGACCGCAAGCTTTAGGACCAGCTCTGTCGGAACCCGAAAATGATGTTGCATGAAACACTCACGTACACTCGCCAACACGAGGACGTCGATAACGAGCGGGCTTGTGACTTGGCAGATACATCGTCGTTCGCCGTTGACACCACACACCTTCGCAAGGGAAAGCCAGCGCCAGCTGATTATAGGACAACGCAGCAGCTGTGCCCATTCTGCGGGTGGGCATCACACCCTCGTGCCGACTGTCCAGCTCGCAGAGCGTCCCGCAACTTTTGCCACAAGAGTGGCCACTTCGAGATCGTGTGCCGCAAGAAGAAGCACATAACAGGAAAAACACAAACAAGCCTTTGGCCAGCTCCATCAAGCTGCATGCAGTTACGAGAGTACCCGAACCCGAAGTTCGTTGAGGTGCTCATCAATGGGTGCCCACATTCCTTCAAGTTGCACTTCGGAGCCAAAGTTTCAGTTGTACCCAGTAGGTTTCCTGGCGTCCCCTTGAAGCTTCAAGACCCCAAGAGCGAGTTGAAAGGCCCTGGCAATAACATCCTGCCGGTCCAAGGCACTTGCGTCGCTACCCTGTCGTGGCACGGCAAGTCCACCAAGCAGCTGCTCTATGTCCTAGCAACAAAGATGGTCCCACTGCTGGGCTTCCCGGCAATCCAAGCCTTCGGCATCTGCACGTTTGTTGACGAAGTCTCGAGGACTCCACAGCCCTCGAGCGACTTGTGTATTGCTCCCAGCCTCTTTCGAGAGCTTGGGCCTTCCACTCCCTCTTCGCAAAGTTATCAAGACAGAGCTAGACAAGCTAGAAGCAGAGAGCATGATTCGTCGAGTGGACCACCCACTGACTGGTGCGCTGGGCTGGTGGTCGTCCCCAAGGTCTCGGGCGGCTATCGACTGTGTATGGACTTGACTCACCTCAATAAGGTGATTCTTCGAGAGCGTCACGTGCTCCCTACTGTGGAACAATGCCTCAGATTGCTTGGAGAGGCCACAGTTTTTCTAAGTTAAGACGCCACGTCATTCTTCCACCAAATCAAGCTGTCCCCGTGTCGCAAGAGTTGATCACGTTTAAACCCCATTTACGATCACATCTGCACCGGAGTACTTCCAGTAGCAGATGTCCCAGAGGGCCAAGCAGGTGTTGTGAACATGATTGATGACATCCTCGTCTTTGAGAAGACACACTCCGAGCACGACCGCCATCTCCAACAAGTCATGGACCGGCTAGCTCAACTTGGGGTGCTAAACAGGCAAGAAAGAAATTATGCATTTCTGTGCACACAAAATCGAATGTGCAGTTCTTAGGAGGGCCCAAGCTATAAGCATAATAAGCTTTAGACATATAACGTTTTTATTATTTCAACATTCTCTTAAAATTTTAAACCGATTTTCCTCAAAACTTTCTTTTTTGAATTCTACGGTTACGTGAGCAGTGATCACTGGCTTTGCAATGAGTACTTATGGATAAAATTTGGCTCGCTATTTATTTATACACTCATCTGTGCAATGAAGCAGGATAACTGAGATCAGGTGGTAACTTTTTATACTGTGGGCAACTGGTTGAAAACTCATTGTGCCATAAGTAGTTTTGCACAGTGTTTTTGTTATGACTTTTAAGAGCGAAGCTCTTGAAGCCGCAATTAAAATGTGTGCGTTTAACGAAAAGCCAGCCACGCCGTAGCCATGGCAACCAGCGACTGTCGACGTCCCGCGTCGGCGGCGTCAACACGAGTGATGCAAAAAATAATTGTCACGTGATGGCGTCACCATATGACATCATCATGACATCACATAATGCGTCACATGATGATGTATTCACACTTCATGGTCGCTTTGCACTGCCTCCGTGATCGGTCATGGAGGCCATGCAAACCCGTGTTAGGTGCAAAACGCTTTTGGAGGGGGGCACGGGAGGATCAATACATCGGCTGACAAGAAGAAAAAGATGGCTTTCGCCTTCTAGTCATCTTTGGGTAATGCATAAGGGACCCTGTGAGTTTTTTAATTCAACGTATCTAAACAATGAGTTGCACATCTGCAGGCGATTTTGTGGACGCTGAGCACGGGGCCAACAATCAAGAGGTCGCACGGGAGGGTTCTGAGATGGTATCGCATGTGGTAAAAGGCAGCGCCTTTTACATCCTGTGGCAGATGAGCATCATTTGCCGGCGGGAAACGTGCGAGCCATCGTCTCAGTGCGCGCTGTCTGCTACTCGCCGAACATCGCAGGCCCGACGCAGTAATGAAAGTCTTCGTCGCGGAAGTGCTTGTTGCACACAAGACTCGTAGCCGATGGCTACTTGCCAGTTCTTAGCTTTACAACCCATGCTTTACGCAGTTTCTTGTCCCGCAGTTACCGGTGCAGGCTGACACTGGGCTCCGTTGCGTAAGCCCGACACTGCGGCACCGAGCGGCCCTTACAAAAATTCACTTAGACAGTCTATAGCCTGTCTAAACCCATTTTTAGAGTGTCACAGTCGAACTCCGCTACAACGAACTCCGCTTCAACGAAATTTCCGGTACAACGAAAAATTCTCGGTTCCCCGTCACAGTCCATAGGAGTCGATGCATAAATATGCTCGCCACAACGAATACTTTTTCTGCTGCCGTTCCGCTTCAAACGAAATTGACGATGCCATTCGGGCTCAAAAATTTAATTTACCGTGCAATAAACACAATCTCGGACATTTTGATGCATTTTAGAACATAAAAATACGAATTCAAAGTCTGAATCGCGTGTTGGAACCACCAGAAACCGCGCTGTTGACTGAGCATGGGGGCCGCCATTGCTTGATAGCGACGGCGATCAGACTGCCCTGCTTTCACAACTGGCTTGAGTTGCTTCTGAGTCGCAGACAATCCGAAGCCAAAGCTCAGTTGTCGACACTGGGGTGCAATCGCGAAACGATAGCTTTGCGATGCCTTTCCAATACTTTTCGTGCTTTTCGCGCTTCGCTAGTGGTCAGAGCGACGGTACATCCGCCACAACCGCGTTATCGACGCGCAGCTGTGGGGTGCAGTCGCGGTATGGTGCCTTTTCCAATGCCAATGCTTTTCGTGCTTTTCGCGCTTGGCCAGTGCGACCGGGTGTCGGAGCAACAATTCGTCCGTGTTATCAACGGGATCAGCCGCCGCGAGTGGTGGACAAGAATAGCATAGAATAAGGCGTAAGTCATCGCTCCGCGATAGCACGCCTGCATGACGCCGTTGTTGGCGAATAGCCAGTGTTAGCGTGTTGGTGCAACTGTGCAGTTCGTGTTGCGCGCCCGTGCTTGTTTGATTCGTTCGCGGAAGCCGTTGTTTCTACGTGCTTTTCAACGTGGCGTCGCTATGCATATATGAGAATCGCGTCGTAACGCTGCTGGGGACGCAAAGGAAGCAGCAGACACTTTTTGAATATTGGAAATAAAAGTTTCACTGTTCTACTAGCTCAGGTCAGCCATATTTTTTTCGATTTCACTACAACGAAATGTTCGCTTCAACGAACATTTTTCCGAGCACCGTCAATTTCGTTGTAGCGGGGTTTGACTGTATAGACTGTCTAAATATTTTTTGTAAGGGGTAGAGCCCCATGTTCGTCGCCTTCGAAGGCAGCCACTCTATTACAATGGTTTCAATTGAGTAGAAAATGCGAGAAAACTTCCGTATTTGAACAGACCGCAGCGCATGTAGACTTGAAACTCGTTTTCAAAGCACATGGCAGCACTCCACAAGCAGCGGACGCGGCCGCTGAGACCACGTGATCCTGCCAAGCACGTCGCGCCGACGGTGGCGCCGGCGTTTCCAGTGGTGGGCCTCGCGGCCAATAGGGTTTGTTTCTGAAGCAGTTTCAAGCATTCACATGGCTCTGTGGTAGAACATTTTACTGCCATGCAGAAGGCCTTGGTTCGAATCCCACTCGAACTGCAGATCTTTATTATTTACTTATTTGCATCTATCGATTTTTTGCTCACACCAACAACGCCGACACCGAAATTTCTGTGAAACAAGCTTTTAACAACCACCGCACTAAAATACATTATGCACACCCACCTGCTTCCTGGAGGCGGACCTCCACCGGCGCTTGCAGCGATGGCAGCGTGTTGTGCTTTCAGCTCTGGTGGCAACAAACGCTGCTCCAGCCCCTCGTCGTGGATCCGAGGCTGCCCGGTCCGAGTGGGCCCCACGAGCAGCACCCGACAGGGACGGGCTGGTACTCAGAGGGACCGAGGGTGTCTGCCGGCGAGCGGAGACCGTGCTGCAGCCGACGAGGCATTGGCACGCAGGTTGCTAGGGTCGCTGAGGGAGAGGCGACCACGCTCGCGCACGTTGCCAGGCAAAGCTGTTGACGCTTGGCCTGCACACAACCAGTGAAGCACAAGTGAAAGGCACTCCATGCAGTTCTGTCTTGCAAGTACAAAAACAGCACAACCATGTGAACACCTGAAGTACCACTATTTTTAAAAACAAACCATCATAGTGGGGATCTTCGATTTTCGGACTTCTGGCAGTTCTCTGGCAGCCAGAGCTAGCCAGAGGGTCAGCTAGCTAGTTCCGGTTGGGACAGGAAACAGCGTCCTGGTCACGTGTGTGGGAAGCCCGAGACAATCCGAAGCTGCCAGAAGATTGCAAAATCGAACGCTGGGAGAGCCAGCGTAAACGTAAACAAACGCTACCGCGCGTAGTACCAAACGAAACGTTGCGCCGCGTGCGCGTTAGTTTTTCTGCATTGAACGCTTGAAATATGTGCTAGTTTTGCTGAAGACTGAAGTGATATTCTCGAGCATACGCATTTGGGATACGATCACGTACGTTCGCAAGATCATGCGCAACTCGCCCCGTCCGCGAACAAAACACCCATATGGCGCACAGCACCACGAAAACGATGCAATGTGAGCTGCCGCACCGCTAACGGCTTAACCAGCTCACGTCTGCTTAGTACATGTAACAGTTGCTGCACAACACGCGAAAATCTCGCGAAAGTGATCGTGTCCCAAAAGAGCTTGAGGATCTAGCGTACTCGCACACACGCGTTGACCAGCTTGCGTTTTGTCATAACTTGAGACATGCGGCGGTATCGGTACCACGAGTGCACGTTATACTAAAATAAACTGCTGTTTGACGCGTCTTGACTCATTTTGGCAGATGTTGCCTGAGCCTCTTTTCCATCCTAAGTGGCACTCCAAAAATCTCATGTAGCTCAGCTTTTATTTGAGCTACTAGGTGATAACCGCGAACATACTACATGGCATTATTAGTAAGAGGTGGAAAAAGACAAAGCCGACGATGAAATAGCAACAAAAGGATGTGTACATTTCTGAATTCATCTCCGTTTTTTTCACATCGACGCTTCGTAGCATAACATAATACCACACCTTATAACTGGCCCGTAGATCGAAGTACGCTGCACGCCGTTCGCGACCAACGAGCATCACACAAAAAACAATGTCGCGATCGCTTTATTCAATCAGTGCATTTATCGAGATCGAAGACCTAGTTGAAATAGTTATGTTCTTTCGGAGTTCACGCACGCAAACATACGACGGAGCGAAATAGCTAGTTCGATCACAATCGTCTTCGCTAAGTGCACGAAAGCACACACGACACCACAATCGAATACTACTACGAAAAAAAACTCTAAAGGGGTCTCCATGCGTGCGTACGAACGTGTACATATTTGGGACATGTGCACGACGCAGTTAGAACGCCACAGTTCGCCGCGTTGTTCACGGAAGGAAACTTCACGGGGCACATAAGAAAAGCAATAAACATTAGCTCCAAATGCTCGCCGCAACTCATAATCGCGCCATCTCGCACGGCGGAACGGCGCCGCGCGTAAGCACAAGCGAAGGTGTGTAGTCCCCAAGCGCCCGCATTTCAATCCGTCGAGTCCTCACAAAGATGGCGGCGAACGCGTATCGTCGCTTTTCGGCGTCTGCTAGCCTGAAACCTTCCAGAGAGCTTCCACGACTAAATTGTCCTGGAAGCTTCTGGCGACCCTCGGGCTCCCCGCGGGTCGCCAAAACCGTCCAACTCGAGAAAAACGAACGCCAACCGGAAGTGCGCCGCGGGGGGGACGGAGCAACCCGAGAAAAAACGATGCGCTCTGGCTGGTTCTGGGCAAGCGGGTAGCCAGAAGTGGAAAATCGAAGAGCCCCAGTGTCACGGGGTAGTCAGTCGAAGAAGGCAGCAGTCGGCGTGTCCAAGATGAAACTCTTTATTTGGCCGAATTGTGGCTGGGAAACGGTAAGTCAAACTACAGCAATACACACGTACACTGATAGTGGCACACAGAGCGTCAACCATTGAAATACCAACAAGCGGTAAAACATGTCTGCTTTTATACGTGTGCTATCGAAGATTCCAGCATTATCGCTGGTGGCCATGTAATCTCTAGAAGAAACTAGACTATTCGCATCTTGTGCGCAATCTTAGTAGAATGATCTAAAACAATCATGAAGTTTCCGCAACACTGCGGCACGGTCTATGCGGCACCTTGCAAACAGTCTTTGCGTGTGAAGCCCAAATACATCAAAATAAAACGCGTGGCAATGCCCCCTCTGAAAAAGCATCGCCCGATGCTTAAAACAGAACATGAAATTGAAAACATGCATGCAATACAAAAAAAAAAAAATTACCAAGCAAGCAGGAACTGGAATGCACAGTTCCTTAACACACACAGAAAGGCTTCAGGTGCACCACATGCACGACTTCGGGGTGTACCCGGCGCCGTTGAGAGTTCATCATGCCGTCGGGGATAACCTCATAATCGAGTTCGCTGAGACGTCAAAGTACCCTGTACAAAGTATTGTCGAAGAAGCTTCTCGCTAAGTCCGCGTCGGCGTATTGCCATCCAGACCCAGACACGGTCGCTAGCCTGGAATACACAAGGCATCGTCGAAGGTTGTAAAGACGGCTGTCGGTCTTATGCTGGCTCTGAATGCGCAGACGGGCGAGACGGCAGAAGGCCCCGAGTTCCAGGTCAGCTCGTCGTTCAGCGAAGTCGTCAGCACTTATGGTGCCCAAGAAGCAGTCATCATCCGGTCATACTGCGGCGATGTGTCAACGGGGGCACGAGACAGGCACTCAGTCGGAGTGTTTCTTCCGGACTTGTAAATGACGGTAATGTCAATTCTTGAAGTCTCAGGCTCCACCGTGCAAGGCGCCTTGAAGGGTCTTCCAAGTTAGCTAGCCAACACAAGGTGTGGTGGTCCCTCACAACTTTGAAGGGCTTGCCATAAAGGTAGTGACGAAACATTGATGTAGTTCAGATGATGGCAAGGCGCTCCTTTTCTGTTGTAGAATAGTTGGCTTCCACCTTTGATAGCGACCGGCTAGCATAACTGATGACCCTTTCCAGCCTGTCAGTCTTCTGCACAAAGACGGCGCTGAGTCCTACGCTACTTGCGTCGGTGTGGATTTCCGTATCGGCGTATTCGTCGAAATGAGCAAGTATTGGAGGCGTCTACAGGCGTCGTTTCAGTTCTTGAAATGCCTCGACTTGCGCCGTTCCCCACTTGAACTCCACGTCGCTCTTCGTGAGTTGAGTTAGTGGCTCGGCGATCCATGAAAATTCCTTGACGAAGCATCTAAATAGGCGCACAAGCCGAGAAATCGGTGTACAGCCTTCTTGTCGGTGGGCGGCGGGAAGGCAGCGATGGCAGCTGTTTCCGCGGATCGAGGCGAACTCCAAGGCAGTCACAAGAAACGTATTTTCGCTGCGTGCACAGCTTGATTAGTACCTGCCGTGTTAGTAGCTCGGTGTGCCGAATCCTGACCACATTTCGATAGGGGCGATACACAAAAACACCAATGCACTTAGGCATGGGTGCACACTTAAAGAATCCAATGTGACCAAAATTAATCCATCACAGCGCATGCCTCCTCACTGTATTGTGCTTTCAGTGTGGAAACCCCAAAATTTAATTTTTAGAACTTGCTTCATTGTGATTAAAGAGGAAGTTATGGGCAAAGTACCTGAAATAAGATTTGAAGAAGGCGATGCTGTTAAAGAGACTACGACTTCCCCCAGGCCTTTGATGATGCATTATGTGAATGCTGGCTTGAAATTTAGCAGAAAGTCTGGTTGGGCACTGGTCGATTAGGCCGACAAAGTGCAGCTTCCCTCCCCAGAAACGTTGAAGGACTTTCTCATGTCTAACGGTGCACCTGTGCAGAGAAGCCCTTTGTTCCTTCCATTTATTTCGCATGGTGGTTACACTGCGCCAATACGCACTTGGTCACATCAGCAAAGGCATAACCAGTGACTGATTAGCCAATGTGCTGGGATAAACAATATACAGCTTTCTACTGCCAAAATATATTAACTTTGTATTTGCACAAGGGTGTGAGCTCTGCTTTCAACTTGTGCACTCTGCTAGACCTCCAAATGCATGCAGAACTTGTACCGTGATTTAACTGAGCCCGCCAACAGAGCACTTCCTGTGTGCATGGGCAGCAGTACAGATACTAGCAATGCCAGTTTTTATTCTCCTTTTGAATTTAGTTTGTGTAAACAATATGATGTTAAAGGTGACGCAACTTCTAGTCTTCCTGTCTATCTAGACGTACCAAGCCTCGCCCCTCCGATGACAGGGAACTGTGCGCAATCCCCAGCGTGACAGAACCTTTTTAATTCCAATTTTTATACCCGACTTTCACAGGCTGCAAGCAGAGTGGAAAACTAAGATTCCCTGATGTAAGATTTGGCCCCCTTTATATTTGCTCACACGGATCACCAAAAAGTAGTGGTGCTGTACTATTCCAAATTAAACTGGCTGATTACCCGCTGTGGTCCAAGACCCACCTTGGTCCCTTGTGCCTTCTAGTGCCACACCTTGCCCCTGGGCAGCTACCGCTGGGGGGTGGCCCCGATCAGGCGCCCCTGGGTCGGCCGGCCCCAGACTGAGGCTTCCGAGGCCGTCCTTCATCAGAGCCCCGCTGTCGAGCCTGACCAGATCCATAGCCACCGTCCCGAGTCCCGGTCCACTCTCCATGCAACACACTCTTGGGCTTTGTGCCTGCATTTGCACCAGAGACACACTGGCGTATAGATATGCTGACCTGGTGGAGCTGTCGCACGTGTGTGTCACTGTATGGAGCAGCCACCCAAAGCGCATTCCACTTTAGTTTGCAAAAGGAAGACATTGTTTGTCTTATTCTAAAACAGTGCTGTCGTAAGCAACACATCACCTATCTGTCCTTCAGCTTAAAGCAAATGATACTATAGGACTTATTTCAGGAGTGCTCCCTTCCTTGCCAAAAAAATCGACTGCGAGTACAATATTTTTCTGGTCAAATGCAGTAGTGTTAAAAGTGTTCTCTCACTCTGGCGACACGAACACATCACTTTTCCAGTTGACGCGGCGGCTGCTTTTCTTGTTTTATATAGTTGACTTATATATCATTGAAAGCTTGATCTTTGTATTTTAAATATATTTATTAAAAACAACTCAAGCTTTTGTATTTGGGGATGGATAGCTGAGAATAAGGCCAGTTACACAGTTTTGGCTGACTGCCCTCAGCAGGGACCCTTTTCTGAAAAATCTGCTGCAGTTACGGGACTGTTCCTTGCGCAGTACTTTTAAGACATATTACCTACTATTTCCTTAACATACGAATTAATGTCCTACTTCTACTTTTTGTTGCGCTTTTGAATACAGCCGCATTAACTTTGGCAGCAGACGTCCGAAACTATTCGCTAGGAATTTCATCTTCGGGGCGTATGTAGAGGAAGATTTCAGTCTGGATTGCTCAATTTCATCGATGTACGCGCACTACTTTTTAAATTATATTGATCTAAACTTGACAGTATCTATATACAGGGACCTACCTTGGCCATTTTCGTGGAAGCTACGGAAGTTTTGTGAATATGCACGTAGAGAAATTAGCCCCCGATTTATTTTATCAACATACGTTTTTTCAATAAAGCACTAAGATGTGAAACGAGCTCGTATTGTCTTAATTTGATCGTTCCACAAATGTCAACAAGAACCGTTCTTATCTTCAAAAAGCGCTGAAGTCTGGGCACCTAGCTTTAAATATAGCATTATGGTCTCCTGATATAGTTACCCACATGATTCACACCAAATACTGCAGGCATACTGAGAATCTACATTATTCCTATCACTACAACACAGAAATTTTCCTCTAGCGCCACCTAGACAGACAAAGCGAAAGCGTGAATTTGAAAGCTCCTCGTCTCTGTGGCGTGCAAAACATTTTACCTCGGGGAACGTGCCTTTTATAACTTCAACCACGCACCACCATCTCTAAGTCTTCTTTTTGGCTCCCCTCTGCGTCTCGTTGACAGCTTCACGAGACGTGGGGAGCAGGAGCATGTACGTTATCAGCGAAGGCTCCTGCGTGCCGCGATAACCTCCCCTGGGCTGTTTTTAATATGTGTGACCCCCGCAAAATGCACTGTCGAGCCTGTGACATCAGCTTTTGTACTTCTGTGCAACAGCTAAGAAAGGAGGTGATCCTTCCCTCCGTTGAAAATGCACTTCCTCCAAGGATGGGGTGAACATCTTCAGTGAAAAGAAAGGCCGAATTCTCGGGGCGTCCCGCTTGTGTGCGTGTGTGTTAGTGGCTCCTGCGTGTGAGCCCCTCTCGGGCTACCACAAAAAATCGAGGGGTGTGCGGCGACAGACAAAAGAAAGACGAACGGACAGTGCGCGTGCGATACGAGCGAACTGAGTGCACGTGAGTGGGCGATGTTGTGAATACCACCTCGTTGTTTTTTTTTTTTTTGCAATGAAACATATTTTTCCAGAAGTGTGGTTAGGTGGGCTAGTTGGCATGAATCCATTGCAAAAACACCACAAATACGAGATGAAGGACACGTAAAGGAATGACAAGAACATAGTTTTGTACGTGCTGCATATTTATTTCTGTCATTGCTAATTAAACCAACGAAATGAACAATTAAATACAATTAAGCTGTAGACCTCCACGTCAATCAGATCTAGATTGATCGACGTCTTTCGTGCCTGCTTCTCTTCATTTCTACGTCTTCAGCATTCGGACCGGGAAAAACCATGGCAGGGCAAGTGTGCGTGTCGCAAATCTAACCCATCATGTTCAACCGCGCTTTTTGTGCTATGAACTTGCTAGATGAACTTGCTAGATTAGGCAACAGCGGATATTTGGCAGGATACACTCACTCCGACCCGCCGTGTATGGTATACCTTAGCAGGTTATGCATCGCACTGTTTAGCTCGAGGACATGGGTTCGATTTCCACCTACAACAGGCGCATTTCCATGGCAGCGAAATTCAGGTACACCCAAGTATATATTGCCGTGCACTCCAAGTGTTCAGGAGTCCCCGATTACGGCGATCTGCATAATTACATTAAACTCGCTCCAAGGAAACGCGGGCGCTTGCGAATTCTTCAGTCAGAGTCGTCTGTGAATATCAGTCATTGGTTTCAATGAACCACAAAGCTGAACAATATTTGCTGCGGTGCTGACTGCAGGAACACAGCACGGGATTTTGCAGGTTTCCGCCAGAAACAACGAAGCAATCGGCATGAACTTTTGCTGACTGCAAGGCACGGTGCAACAAAAAAAAGAAGGTTGATGCATGTTTAGTAATATGCGACGTTTTTTTTTCTTTTACTGGGGAGCACCCATAACAAGTGAGTTCTTTCAGAGGGCAGGGAGGTGGCAAACCTATGCACAATGTGTTTTGACTATGTTGCCTCTTGAGGAGGTGGGAGGGGGAAACCGCCCTTGATCCTGAGGGATAGACGTAATGGGAGACCAGAACCGTGCACGAAGGAAAATATCGTTTGCAGGAAGCGCCAAGTCAAAAAAGAGAAGCAACTGGCAGTGGTGAAGCCCATCCATATTTCCTGCGCTCTGAGGTTCATTCACACACTCAATCTGGGGATCACTATGCCAGGTAGGCGACTTCTTGGTTTTCTTCACTGCCAGTGTAGTACGCCATGCAACAAGGTGCTCTCGTGGTTACTTTGCACCCAGGGGCGTAGGCAGAAATTTGGTTCAAGTGGGGGGGGGGGGGGGCACCTCCTTTTATAATGACCACTATCCAGCTCAAGCAGCTGACAACTGAATAGTGGCCATCAGTGAATGAGGTCACAGCGACAGAGGGGGATTATTTACATATGTACACAGAAGGATGTAATGTCTTATGGTTCGATTGTGATGTGACCTCCGGCGATAGAGTTTGCTACCCAGCTCCGCATTTTGGCACCGCATGTCACGGAAAGCAGCTGGCCAGTGAGGCAGGACTTCTCGAGCAAGTTGCTGTGCACGGAACGGACTGGCGTTGTAGGCTGAAAGCCTGCGCGTGCGCTTTTCAGCGCAATTGTTCTTCCCGTGGTGCTTCAAAAGCACCGCACGGCAAGGGGCAGAGAGAAGTGTGCAAGGGGCATCAGAGAAGGAGAGAGATGTCGTTGAAGGGGAGAAGAAAAGCCACTTCTAAGGGCCTCATTTCCTCGAACCGTGACTGCAAGGTTCTCGTCCCCTCCTCATCCAGTGTGGCGGCCCGACAAAAGTTTGGAAGTTTCTCCCCCCAAATGTCGTCCTCCGATCTTAAGTGGCGTCTTCTGGTGGCTCAGATAGAAGGACTCGCAAGATGGCAACCGTAGAACTGCCACCTTAAGGGCATATATAGCAACCAATTTGAAACTTATTCTTTATGGCCAAACATTTATTTCAGTATTGCGTGTTTTATTGATAGCTTGAAATTGAGCTACCTATTGAATGCAATTTTGCAGTAAAGCAATGCAGTGTTGCATATGCAGCAGCCAGAGAGTGAAATATGTTCTCATATCTACATGGCAGAATGCTCCTAGTCAACCATCGTGCGGCAACTTCTCTCAGCACGTAGCTCTTTTATCATCATCAGTATGACTGCACCCACTGCAGGTCAAAGGCCTCCTCCCATGTTTCTCCAATTAACCCAGTCACACAAACGTCTTTATCTCCACAAAACTTTCTGCCTCATGTGCTTGCCTTCTCTTGGAATCTAGTTGTAATGATCCTGCCTTCTCGCTACATGCCCTGCCGATTTCTTCTTCTTGATTTCGACTAAGACATCCTTAACACCCGCTTGTTCCCTGACCCATCCTGCTCTCTTCTTGTCCTTTAAGGTTACCCCTATCATTTTCCTTTCCATGGCTCACATCGTCGTCCTCAATTTAAGTTGAACCCATTCTGTAATACCCTAGTTACACGGGCACGCTAACCTCAGTTAACCACAGTAAACTACAGTTACTGCCAACTGTAGGTGGCACCTGTTACACAGGAAAAGCTGTCGATGGTTTCCAGCTGTGAAGCAGGTCACGTGACACACAGGTTCACGAATAAAGACATCAAGATTTAGCTGCGTTTCGTAAATATACTGGCAAATAAATATATTTTCTTTAAAATAAATACTTCCTGTTTACCCCTGCAGTCCCCGAGCTTATTGCATCACGTGTTTTGACAATGTTTGGCAGAAGTTTAGGCTGGTGCTCGACTATGGGCGAAGTCACTTTGCGGTCGATGCGAAAGCCAAGACAGTCCGTTGCCCCGTATGTTTACTATTACCATGTCCAACTGTGTGCACTGGTAGTCCGATCAAGCTCCCTACATGTGTATATTTGCTCATATAGACATCACCAGCAATGAAAAATTGCTGCCACTACTGTACATACTTATTTCCTGAACAGAACAGTCACCTGCTGGGCTACTGATTAGTTACAGTGCAGACAAGCACAGTAAGAAGCAGAGTTGGTAGTTAAAAGCAGCAACAGTCCAATGATTTACCCTGTCCTGTGTGACGCCTTGGCTCTGCATTTCCTATCCTTCTCATTCAACATTTCTTCATAGGTTGTTCAGTGTATATTTTTCCCATTTTGGTCATTTGTTAATGAGTTACATGACCATTCATATTACTTATTTGTCAACTGAAAACTTGTGTAACTTTCGGTCGAGACTTGCCTTTTCTTGTGTACTGTTTTGGTTAGCGCCCTTAATTTGTTTCCTTAGTCAACTTTTTATCTCTCCTCTAATTTTTATTCACTCAATGTATCTTTTTTGTGTATTTAGCTCAGTTTTGTTATTTTGCATAACCTTGTCTAACGTTTTGTAAGCAGACATTGATTTGCTTCATATGTCTGTTCCCCTATGTAATAGCCCTTCGACGGCCTTTAGGGTATTATGATATCCATCATAGAGTATTCCTTTTTAGATTGATTATGTGAAGTATGTTTATCTATTACTTCATGCACCTTGGTCACGGTATAGCTCCCTCTGTACCAGCTTTGCATGTAGTCACTTTGTTGCCGTTTCTTCATTAGTGGTTTGAAAGGGCTTGCTTACAAGTTCTTGCTGTGCCTTTAACTTCAATTGCTGCTTCAGAAATCACCCTATTTATGGTTTCATTCATTTCTTCTAAAATACCATGCGTTTTCAAGGGCAATCCTGTTTTCATCGCGAAATAATTTAAGTTGACCTGTTTTTTATTGACTAATTTTGTTCTTTTCAGGTTGAGTGCAACCCTCACTAACCTATGATTCCTATCCTGTACTTACTTCTGTACCGTGTACTATGCCTGGGTCCCTGCACATTATAAAATCTGCTTCACTTCTCCGCTAGTGTTTTTCAATGTCAACTTCCTATTCATAAGCTTTCAGAAAAAGTGTTCATTATACAGAGTTGATTTCTATTTGTAATTACCATCCTATTAAATGCAAGTTTGCAAATACTAGCTTATTCTCTTGAGGTACGATACGAATTGAAGAAATTTACTTCCAACACATTTGCATATCTGTGTAGACGATATGGCTACAGGGATTTTCAATGTTTCTGTTGTGAATGTTCAGAGAACTTGGAGTTTCCCATGACCCTGTACGGAGCGTCACATTGAAAACACTGCATAGTTCCCCCCTTCGCTCAAAAAGACCACTACATGGGAAGTTATGCCCAACATGAAACGTTCTGAAAACAAACGTACATCACAAAATGCTGACAGAGAGTCAATTTGCAGCCTTCCAACATTTCTTACTTAAGTGGATTGCACATACTGTTCAATTTGCAGTGCGAGATGGTTAGTGGTTATCCACCATGAGAATGTTTCATGCCATTAACATAACTGGAACCACCAGTGTGAATAACTGCAATTCAAGGCCACAAACAAACCCTATGTTTGGTTCTTCATGACAAAGCAAAAGTACTACAGTCATATGTCCCAGAGTAATTGGTGGTTCACTCAGTTCTTGTTAAGTCAAGAAAAATAGGTTGTGCTATTTGAGTGATGAGTGAACATCTAGTACTAATGACAGATAATGGCTGCTATGACAAAAAAAAAAGTCACTTGTCTATATACGCCTTAATATCCATTATGATGGCAATATGACATTGTGCTGCCCCTTCAGTTTCGTGTACGAGTTTACATTGATCCTTTCATACTGTATTCATCAACAATGAAACGAGTAAATCGTGGTTTCAGTGGACACTAACGTAATGGGCAATCAGCTGTGTTGCTGGTAGAGACCGAAACCACAATACAATCACATTGATGTGAGAATGTAGGTAATACTGCTCGCTAAAATTTGCTTGGCTGGTTTGGAAAAAACTCGAAATTTTGAGACAACTGTACGGCCTACTGCTGCCTCTCAAGCACACGAGAGAGGCTACCAACGGGATAGAAATGGAATCTCTCTATTTCGAAAGCGTGGTCGCCTGGCGTGCCACGACGCCGATCGATTCTCGGGTGAAGAGGGCTTTCCGGAAGGGGAAGAGCACGTCCTTCCGCAGCGCGTCGTTTGCCTCCCCATCGCCCAAGGACGAAGGATATAAACACAGCGGCGCCAGATAGCAGCGATGCTTAAGCTGTCTCGGAACCTATGAAATGCGTCCACAGAATGCGACATCGGCAGTGCTGCCGGAGCGCCATCCCGGCGAGGATCGCAGAAGGCCATGTGAACCTCAACGATGCCGCACGAAAGAGAAACCAGAGTGGAACAGTGAACGAGAACAAACGGTATTTACGCACTTGAGTGATTCGAACTGGACTCGGGATAAGGAACGTTTCTGATCAGCGTCGAACATTCCAAATCGAACAACTGCTCACTCGGCTCTCGAAGAAATACCCCGAGAAAAACCTTCACACACACACCGACAGTGAGAACTCGAGAAGGAAATAAAGTATTCGGACGTCATCTAACAGCAACGACAACCTTCCTAAAAATACGGAATGCACATTACACAAAACGTCGACATCGCTACGGTACAACTCGCTGCCTCGGGGACTGGCGCTTGGAGGTCTCCCAGGCGCGGCGCGATCGAAAGAAAGGAATAAGTACAGAGAGCTCTTACCTAGCACGGTTTCTGAGTGTGCCGGTAGTTTCGCCGAAAAAGGCCTTCTTCCACGGGACAGTATCGGACAGAATTTTTTAATGGCCGACGCAGAAGCTGGCAGAAGAGCAGAAGCCACCGGCAGATTTAAGAGAGGAGGAATAGAAAGGGCGATGGCGATTCGACTGCCTGTGCGCAGAGCAGCACTTCGGCGGTGGCGCGACGTGTCGCCAGAAAGAGCGCGAAACCAATCCATGCGAAAGAAACCAGCAAAAACTCAACTTTTTGTCAGAAAACTCCAGAGAAGGACGAAGAAGGAGGCACATTCAAGCACACACCGGTGTGTGCTTGAATGCATGAATGTGCCTCTTTCTTGAGTTTTTGCTGGTTTTTATTGCATCTAAACATGAACCAATCGACCGCTAAACCAATCCCGACGACAGTAGCCGTTTGTATAACTGAGCTCTTGCCACGAGAAATGGAAATCGTTATTCAACCGTAGAAAGTTATTGTCGGCGAAAGCAAAGCACGCTTTGTACATCAGTGAGACCGACCACGATTAGAAATAGAACTCGATCACCTCGAATCATGAGCGTCGTCAGGATTTTGCCTTGGGGGGTGTAAACCCGTGTTGCATCGCGGCTGGGGGAGGGGAGGGGGAGAGAGCTGGCGAGAGAGCTTGGGTGGGGGCAAGTGCCGGTGCGGCTTGAGGGGGACAAGTGCCCCTTTTGCACCCCCCTGCCTACGCCGATGCCTCGAATGATCATATTCGAAGAAATGTCGAGCAAATCCATACAAGAACAAACAACGTACGGGACCACTGGTGCCAACAAGGTCAAACCAAAATTCTGTTATTTGTAAAAATACAAACCCAAAAGAAGACAAACCCAAAAGGGACTACAAAACCCCACAAAATTGAAGGACGATTTGTAAATTCCAAAGTGTGTTCAGCGAAAGCATGTGGCCGTTCGACTGAATATGCCATGCCGATGGACGCCGCCGCCGTGTCGCGCAAAGCGCGTTGGAAGCGGCAACGCGCTACTGGCGCTACAACACGCAACTGTTGCGCGCGTTTACGGACGGACGGCGCCTCCGAGTTGCGCAACGCGAGTTGGAAGGAGCAACGCGCAACTGGCCCCCAGGTGAAAATGTGTAACTGGGAATCCAACTGGTTTCAACTGGTTCCACTTCAACTGGTTTATGGAACAATTCCCAGTTGGTAACTGGGACCAGTTGGGAACGCATTCCCAGTTGGCGACTGGGACCAGTTGGAAATACATTCCCAGTCGGCGACTGGGACCAATTGGGAATGCATTCCCAGTTGGAAACTGGAACCAGTTGGAAATGCTTTCCCAGTTGTGAACAGGTCCCATTCCCCGTTGGTGCCCAAATGCACATGCATGTACTCCAACTAGCTGAAACAATCTTGAACGTGCAAATAATGTTTTCTGAGCACATCAAAATCAAAGAACACCTGACACTCCATGTTAGGTGTAGAAGATCATGATTTATTAATATTACACAAGAAAATATTACACAGGCATTTCCTGTTGTAGCTGGTTTGAACCAGCACCCTGGTTGCACATTCAGTGCAATGATTTCCTCCGCTCGCCTTTTATGCAGTCCTGTATTTTCTCAGTGAAACTGGTGAATTTCAGGCTGCGCAGCTGATGAATCTGGGCCATTCACCCGTGACCAATGAAACAGCTAGCGTTGCTGCAAAATAAGAGGTAACATGTTTCATGCAAGTCTCAGAAGAGTCATATCAATTTATAGATATACACAGCAGACCTGCCTTCTAAAAATTCATACTGCAAACACTATCTGCAGAGATCATGCGCTGATCTATTCCCCCCGAATTTTTAAAAGTCGAGTTTATATATAGCAGCGGCAAATATATAATAAAAAACTACGGGCAGTGGGCCACAAACATCTTTATTTTTACTCGAATTCATATGCCTACTCATGCAGAAAGTTCAGGAGTGCAAATACGAGCCCTTTGCGCTTTCCTTGAAAGTCGCGGACGGAGTTACAAATTTGCACGAGTATACTTCATTTGTTATTTAGCATGCCGTTCAAAGCACAAGTATTGCACGGCACTCGTTTTCTGTGATACTCCAAAGCAAATGGCAGCAAATTTGCGAGCACTCCGCACAAACCCATACAGAAACATATTACAGAGCAGTGCCGAAAGCATTTGTTTACAATGCAACGTTCCATCGTCTCAATATATTCAACGCACTTGCCTTGCACTATATCATATATACATCGAATACTGAACTAGCACTCGAAGCCTAAGTGATATAATTACCTTCAAACGGCTGCATCGCGGACAAGGTATGCAGCGCAGCATTTCGCACACAATGGATCTATATATATCCGTCCTGTCTTGGCGTAAACACTTGTCCGACGTTCGCTTGAAGTCGTCTTCAGTCTTCCAGGGATGAAGCTGTCGAACATGAAGCTGTCGAACACTAATTCGATAAAATTTATTATTTACGCACGCCATGTCTGCACGTTCCTTTTGAAAAACAGCACCAGCACGTCCACGGACCACCGCTTGGTAGCTAGCCCTCGTCAGACATGTGGTGTACGAAAACTAGCATTGGTGTGTTTTCTAAATTTTATGTCTTTGTTATCCGTTTCTTGCTTCCATTAAATGTTACGGAATTGGCACGCAGTAATTCATTTCAGTTTAGTTTATTGTATCTTTATGTTTGAGTACTTTACTGCTTCGTTGAATTTTTGAGCTATGAGATACGGAACTAATGTGACGGCTACTGTCGATTAGAGAGGCTGCGTTTGTGCAACGGGCAACGGTTTGTGTCGGCAGCATGTCGGCAGTCTCAGCTATGGTGGCTAGACCACCAAGTCTCAGCTGTGGTAGCTCCCGGTACTACTCAATTTTCTTCTCGTACGGAAGTATTAACCGCTGTGCTGCACACAAGACTATTAAGCATGGCATGCTCCCGCGAGACAACGCAATATTAACATCCCAACGTCACAGGGCCCGCTTCGGCTGCGCGCATTTCACCGTGATGGACGTAAAAAGATTGACAACAGCTTTTTAATAATAGTTTAATGTAATGAGGCTAAACAAGCCTACGTTTAAGTGCACTGTGTTGCGCATTGTTGCTCGACTGAATAATCCACGACAATATGATTTTAAAAATACATATATGAGCTCAGGTAATACTATTAATGTAATGGGGTTGAAACAACGGAAGAGGATGACGTCTGAACAAGACAAGATCATTCATTCGCAACCATATTAGATGCTATTTTCCTTATTCTTCCATTGTCCTCTGTTTTAATAGCGGCCCCTTAGAATCAGCAGGACGTAACTAAGGGGGGGTTGAGGGGTTTCTGAGACACCCCCGAAATTTTTGGATGCTTTAACTTTTCGGGTGACACTAAATACTTGCACGCCCACACAGCGACCACCAGTTGCCAAAGTTAGCCATTCTACACACCAATACCCCCCCCCCCCCGAAACAAATTCCTGGTACGGCCCTGCTTAGAATATTACCAGGCCAGTGATCCAGAACCCTTGTGTGTGTAGGACACAAAAAGCTCGTGGATAAAACCCATGCGTTCAGTTTCTTCTTTCACTTTGAAGAATCGTACAACTAGGACAACTGGTCGCACTTCCAGTTAGGGCACAACTGGAACCACTTGCTTCCAATTTAACTGGTTATGGTTTCCAACTGGGACCAGCTGCTTCCAGTTCAACTGGCCATGGTTCCCGTTGGTGGCCAGTTGAGTTTGTAACTGGGACCAAGATGCTAACTGGAACCAGTTGCAACTGGAATCAACTGGGCCAGTTAGTTGTAACTGGTACCAGCTGCTAACTGAACCAGTTGTAACTGGAATCAACTGGGACCAGCTGTTTCGCAACTGGGACCATTTGATTCCAGTTAATACCAGTTGAAACCGTTAGATTCCCACTTACACATTTTCACTATGCGCCGCTGTGCCAACACGTGATTGATGTGTGAGGGGGAGGGGCCATAGTTGGCACTTCATTGGCAAAGCCATTACTGTAACGTCAGATCCACGGCCCAGAGTCCTGTTGGTCTGTCATGGACCCAAGTAAACTTCTTCCAAAACAAGCTTGGTGGGTGCTCTTTTTTAGATGCGAAGTATCTCTTGCTGGGGGGTATGTAACGCGGCGTAGTAGTCCGCGCTCACACTATGCATGCGCGACTCTCCTCCTTCCCTCTCTCCAACAGCTGCGCGTTACTCTCTACACTTATCTACCGCACCTGCTTGCGCTTCTCCTGCGTTCTCACTTCTGCTCTCACGGCGCATACGCTACTCTCCTCTAGTCTCCTCTCCTTCAAGTGGCAGAGCGCTGCGCGCGTTCAGTACAGCGCTTGCCTCGGTTGGCTCCTCTGAAATGCGGGCTCGACATGCCGAAATTCTCTCCTGCGCAGCGCCGCGATGAGGGCCAGCGCATGCGCGTTCCCCTCCCCCCTCTCTCATCTCCTACGCTGTCTCTCTCTCGTGCCCCTGTCGACGTTCCCCGCACGCCCTGTGAGAATTAACGGCAAGGCTAGAGGGAAGACACGACGCGCGTAGTGTTCCTCTTCGCGTTCCACAACGCGAGGTCCGTAGCATGCCCAGTGAACGCCAACGAAACGCGATCGCGCAAGTGCTCCGGCTTCGCATCGCCTCATGGTCCCCTTTAGCGGCGTAATTTTT
Source organism: Rhipicephalus sanguineus (assembly GCF_013339695.2). Classification (NCBI taxonomy): domain Eukaryota; kingdom Metazoa; phylum Arthropoda; class Arachnida; order Ixodida; family Ixodidae; genus Rhipicephalus; species Rhipicephalus sanguineus. Next base: position 132,347 of record NW_023614921.1, read on the forward strand.
CTTCCTCGGAGAGGCAGATAAGCACCGGCGGCAAAAGTGTCCCTTTTTGCTGCAGGCAATGCATATTTCCCGTTCGCCGGGCACAAAGTGCCTGATGGTGGGTGCGTTGTTGAGCCACACCACTTGCACGTCGGCGCCGTTTGATCGCGCTGTGTTTTTTAAATGCGAAGCATTTCTTAGCGAACTTCCGCGACTCTAGCGTATCTATCTATCTATCTAGCCGCCTACGACTTTGTGCTCTCCTGGCCGTTTCGTTAATCGGATGTATACCAAAACTGGTGCGTCATAACATGGCCTTATTACGAACATAAATGGCAGGTCATATCATGAAAATCATGACACGCATGTCATGAACAGCATGATTTACATTCCACGACCTTAGGCTCTCGCGCCCGTTCCGTTAATTTCATATACACCAAAATTGGTATGGCGTGACAAGAATTCACGACGAACATAATGACAGGTCCCAACATGCAAATCATGACGCGCATGTCATGTGCAGCATGATTTACATGACATGGTCTCTGGGCGGTCGCGGGCCGTTTAAATGAAGGGATATACGAAAACTGGTATGACGAGACATTTCTGTATGACGAACATAACTGACACGTGGTAACATGAAAATCATGACATGCATGTCATGTATGACATGATTTACATGCCACGCTTACGGCGCACTCGCGGTCGTTTCGCTAGATTGATATTACACCAAAATTGGTATTGTGCTATGCGACTGTATGAAGAACATGAATAACAGGTGGTAGCATGAAAACCATGACATGCATGTCATGTATGTCATGATTACATGCCACGCTCATGATGCATTCGCGGCCGCTTCGCTAGCTTGATGGACACCAAAATTGGTATTGCGAGACACGACCGTATGACGAACGTAAGTGAGATGTGGTAACATAAAATCATGACATGCAAGTCATGTACAACCTGATTTACATGCCACGCTCATGGTGCGCTAGCGGCCGTTTCAGTAGATTGATATACACCAAAATTGGTATTGCGCGAAGTGACTGTATGAAGAACATGAATAACAGTTGGTAAGATGAAAACCATGACATGCATGTCATGTATGTCATGATTTACATGCCACGCTCATGATGCATTCGCGGCCGCTTCGCTAGCTTGATGAACACCAAAATTGGTATTGCGCGCAGCGACTGTATGACGAACGTAAATGAGACGTGATAACATGAAAATCATGACATGCATGACATGTACGACATGACTTACATGTCTGTTCATGGCGGACTCGTGGCCGTTTCGCTTGCTTGATATCCACCAAAATTGGTGTTGTGCTATGTGACTGTATGAAGAACATAGCAGGTGGTAGCATGAAAACCATGACATCCATGACATGTATGTTATGATTTACATGCCACGCTCATGGTGCATTTGCGGCCGTTTTCCTAGCTTGATATATACCAAAATTGGCATTGCCGACGCGACTGTATGACGAACATGAATAACAGGTGGTAACATGAAAACCTTGACATGATGCCATGTATGTCATGATTTACATGCCGCGCTCATGGTGCATTCGCGGCCGTTTCGCTAGATTGATATACACCAAAATTGGTATTGCGCGAAGCGACTGTATGACGAACGTAAATGAAAGGTGTTAACATGAAAATCATGACATGCATGTCATGTATGGCATGATTTACATGCTATAACTCGTGGCGCACTCGCGGCCATTTCGCTCGTTTGATATACACCAAAATTGGTTTTGCGGGATGTGACTGTGTGACGAACATAAATGAGAGGTCTTAACATGCGAATCATGTTATGCATGTCATGTACGATATGATATACATGCAACTGTCATGGTGTGCTTCCGGCCGTTTGTTAACTGGATATAAGCCAAAATTGGTATGGCACGACACGAGTGCGTGATGAACATAAACAACAGGTAATGCAACCAGAAATATGCGTTTCATTGGCATGGTGTATACTAGATTGTGCATGCATGCGTGCATGACAAACATGCGATATATGGTGGACTAGATGCCATGGCATGAATGATTTCATTTGGCTCAAAGACAAACAAGGCGATGTATGCAGCTCTTGCTGGCTGCTTCGCATTACATCGATTCCCACAGTGCGTGGGATCTGCCGAATTTTTTGAGAGCGCTGATTTGGCTTTCCTTTGCTCTTCGAACATCCACGTATAATATGGCCGCGAGATCAAACGGAGTCGCCGCCTGGCGGCTACTGGCTGAAGCGCGCATAGTGGGATTGCTCCCTGCGTCGTCTGCTAGACGTCGTACGTGTTTACATGTGCGCGTACGTCCTGCACGTTCTCAAAGGGCGGTTTGTTCTGTTATGTTAGCGCGAGTGAAACTGCTCGTACGTATACCTAACATGGTGTACAGAAGCAATGAGCTTGCTCGGCTGCATGCGCATTGTAATAAGATCATTGAGCGCGACTTTCGAGAGGGCTGTGTATTGGTGTCGTACCCTTCGTTCGCCACAATCATTTCAGTGTTGGTGCCGCTCTCTGGTTCCCCAGGTGAAAATATTGCAACTGGAAACAACTGGCCCCAACTGGGACCAGTTCAACTGGTTTATGGTAAAATTCCCATTGGGACCCAATGGGACCGAATTCCCAACTGGGACCCACTGGCAACTGGTCCCAACTGGAATTTGACCATAAACCACTTGACCTGGTCCCAGTTGGCACCCACTGACACCTGGTCCCCACTGGGAATCCTGCCATAAATCACTTGATCTGGTCCCAGTTATTTCCAGTTGCAATTGGGACCAGTTGGCAGTGGGTCCCAGCGGGGGCCAGTGGCTCTTACTGAGATCTCAATAAGAGCCAGTTGCCCATTGCAAATGGTGTCCCATAAGGAACTACTGTCTGAAGCTGGTCCCATTAAAAATTAAACCTGATATGGCCATTCAATTCCTGGGGCTCCAGTGCAAGATAAAAAAACAACCTTGGATACTCATCAATGTTTATTTTACAAACATCACACAGCACTCAAATTTTTTAGTGTTTGGCGGCAATCCTGAAATTTTTCCGTGAGATTCACGTACCCGCGACCAATGGGAGAGCGTTGCTGCAAAATAAGAGGTAACATATGTTACATGCATGTCTCAGAATAGCCATATCAATTTAATATACACAGCAGACCAACATTCTACAAATTCACACTACGAACACTATTCCAGAGATTATGCCGGATGTAATCCGATTTTTAGATGCGAAGTATCTTAAGGCGGAGCTCAATCCGGTGGTGGTGGTGTGCGGCGTGACCGCCCTTACTGCGCATGCGCATACCCTCTCCACACCTCCTCTCCACTCCCACACTCCACTCACCCCTCCCCTTCCCTCTCCACATACCCTCTCCCTCCCCCTCTCTCCTTTCCACTCTTCCTCTGAAACGCGGGCTAGACATGCCGAAATTCTCTCCTGCGCAACGCCGCGATGAGCTCGAGCGCATGCGCGTCCCCTCCCCTTCTCTCTCCTCTCCTACGCTGCCCCCCTCTCGCCCGCCTGTCGACCGCGTTCCCCCTCGCCCTGTGAGAATTAACGGCCAGGCTAGATGGAAGATACGACGCGCGTAGCGTCCCTCTTCGCGTTCCACGACGCGAGGTCGGTAGCATGCCCAATGAACGCCAACGGAACGCGATCGTGCAAGTGCTCCGGCTTCGCATCGCCTCATGGTCCCCTTTAGCGGGAGATGGTGTAATTTTTTTTTAAGTCGCTTACCTCAGCGGCAATAACATAAGAACTACGGGCAGTAAGGCGATCGAAAGCATCTTTGTTTCCACTCGAATGTATGTACCTTCAGATACAACAGGTTCGGGAATATCCATTTGCAGTGCAAAATACGGGCTCCTTTGCGCTTTGTTTAAAAGTCGCGGACGGATCTACAAATTTGCACGAGTATACTTTATAGTTATTAGCATGCCGTTCAAAATACAAGTATCGCACGGCACTCGTTTTCTGTGATGCTTCAAAACAAATGGCAGAAAATTAGCAAGCACTCCGCATAAACCCCTAAACAAACATAGTACAGAGCAGTGCCGAAAGAACTTGTTTACATTGCGGCGTTCCATTGTCTGAACACTCAAAACACTTTGCATTGCATTATATCTAGATGTTCTCTAGGATATTGAACAACTAGCACTCGAAGCATAAGTGATATATAGTTACCTTGAAACAGCTGCATCGCCGACAAGGCGCAGGCTTGCACAGCATTCCGCACACAGTGGATCCACATATCCGTGTTGTCAAAGGAAATAACACTTGTCCGGCGTTCACCCATAAAGACTTCCAGAGATGATACTGTCGAACACTAATTCGACAAAATCTAAATTATGCACGCCATGACTGCACGTTCCATTTGAAAAACAGCACAACTAAGCACCGCTTCCACGGACCACCACCACAGAACACTTCCACCACTCGGCAGCTAGCACAGCCTAAAGTGCGCTTGGCATAGTCCCAAACATGAGGAACATTAAATAGTGTGTGAACGCAGCGTTTCAGCGACTCGGTGGTGAAACGAGGCTCATGCACTTTCGCGTTGTTGTTCGGTGTATAACCGCGGCATTCCAGTTCGTGATGCGCTTTAGTTGTGCTTAAGACGTCCTTTTATTGTAGGGTCGTGGTCCCGCTACAGCGAAACATTTCTATCAAGTGAAGTCTGAGACTTCGGTACTCAAACTGTCCCTAAAAAAAGAAAAGAAAAAAGACAATGGAATGACACGGCAGTGCACGGAGTTGCCGCGCGCAATATTAACTTGGGTCGAAATTTATGCAGAACCACCCGTGTGCGTAGATTTAGGTACGCTTTGAAGTACCGAGATGTTCAAAATTATCCCGACGGCGTGCCTTACATTTATGTCGTATAATTCCACGCAAAACCTCATCCTTTCTTTTACATTATGCTGAGCGTTTGTAGTTTGTTATAAATTGATGAAGCCAGCGGACATTATTAGTTTGAAAAAAAAACACTTGTTCCATAAAATTGCCGGACCTTTGTTCATCATTGTCGGGCACGTAATCAATCGATGAAAGCTCTGTGCTCAACTCTTATCTGTGTATATATTCGTACTCGCGTGAACAGTGCTATTGAACTCCCTGCACAGGAATATGGGCTGGTTTACAAATGAACAAGGAGGAAACACTTAAGTAGTTCAGTCGTGCTACTGCAGTGCGTAGTACACAAAACACAAGCTAAACACGTACAGAGAAAACAACAAAAAAACGTCATATAGTGCGTAAGCGCAGACTGTCATCCAGGGCGAGCATCCCTTTCATCGGCAGATTGCGCTTCTCTCACTAGTAATAGTAACGTTGGATGACCTTCGTTCATCGATTCAACAACGAAGAGAGTATATATTACCAGTAAGCTGCAATCCACGCATTTTATTCGCCGAGAATCGGCTCAAACCGCTCACAACGAAGCGCCGCTGTGTGCATTTGTATACGCGCCTCCGACCGCCTCTCCACACTAACGCGGCGACGGTGCTGCCACCTATAGGTCGATCTCGCGGCCAATAGCCAGAGGCGTCTGTTGCTGCGGCCGTAGATCTTTTTGCTGCTGCTTGATTGTCTCTGAGTTGCGTGCAGCGGTGACGGCGGCTTCAAGAGTCAGCTCGGCGTTAAGTTGCAGCTTCTCGCTTAGTTGCGTGTCTGCGAGGCCGACCACGAGCCTATCGCGGATAAATTCTTCTTTCAGTGGTGCGATCTTGTACGCATTCCAAATAAACATGGAGGCGTGGCGTTACATCCAGCCGCATGCGAATGGCCCATGTGAACCGCGACAGACGTCACGGCCTTGCATTGACCAATCGCGTGCGGTCACGTGCGGCTGAATGTAATGCCACGCCTCCGTGTTTATTTTGGAACGCGTACAAGATCGCACCACAGCAGATCTATGTACTCGCAGGTTTCGGCTAGTCTGTAGAGTTCGGTTACGAACGCGTCGACTGACTCGTGCGCTTCTTGCTTGCGGCTGTTGAACTTCGCCCGCTCATATCACGTTCGTCCGCGGCACGAAATGTTTCGCGAACGCTCGTGTTACCGCGTCGTAGTTGAGTTTCTCAGTGTCGGAAAGTTTGAGGCGACGCCAGGACATCTGCTTCACTGCCCATCGCGTAAATGAGTGGGTTCACATGGGTTGCGTCGTCTTGTTTCTTCAAACCTGAGATGACGCAGTACCTTTCCCATTGTGTAAACCACCGCTTCCACTGCTCAGGTCGCCGAAAGTCGAGCTTTTCCGGCAGTTCGACGACGAAAGGGTTGAGCGGCGTTGCAGGCTGAGCTGTGGGCACTGTAGGCGTTGCCATGGCTACTGCAAAGTTCCGTGTTGCGATGCCGCCGTTTGTTAGGCCTACCTGTCCGGTGCCCTCTTCACTGCGTTGTCGTGACTTCCACGTATCCCACTGCTGCCACCATGTCGTGGTCGAGAACAGAGCACACGAACGAGCAGACGGATAACGACACTGTTTAATGACTCAAGGATTAAATCACACGGGCTCGCGCGGCTACATGTTAGCTCAGCAGGCACGATCGCACACGTTCGTCCCAGGCAACATCTTCCCGCCTGATCTTCCGTTCGTCACGTGATGCGGTACACATAGCGCCATCTCCTAGTGGCTGCGCCCGCGACAGACATGGACACGCTCGCGGCTCGCGCTCAGTGGCCGTTGACAGTGAATGGCGGCCGAGTCTTGGAGTGATAAAGACGTGTTGCTCAGCGTCTCGTCCTCAGGGCTGGGCAGTATCGCGATACTCTTGTATCGCGATAGTATTTCAGATATACTTTTGAGTATCTGTATTTCTGTATCGAGATACATTTCAAAAATGTATTCGTATCTCGGTAGTGAAATACTTTCACGACGTATCTTCTGTATCGCGATACTGTGCAGGACACGGGTATCTTACTACATTTTGTTTGTTGGAAATGAGTTCAGGCGTGTTTCCAAGGGGGAATTGGCGGTTTTTTGTTTGTTTGTTTTTGTGCCAAAACAAGCAAAGGCGCGCCACCGGTGGCCGATAGAAAGAGCGGCGATGGTTTCCCTCAAGTACAGAATGGCCCATGTGGTAAAGCGTGCGCCGCCACAAGAGAGTTGCCGAGGCACTGCTGTCGGCCTCTGCCGACGAAAGTCGCTATCTCACAAGGCGAGTGCAGCACGCCTAAATTTTTCGTGTGGCAAGACATTACTTCGGGACCTCCCGCGCGGATAACGCCCTGGAACAAATGCTTTGCAATGCTTCGTGTGCGTTCAGTTCTCAAAACGGCGACACTTCCAAAAGCAGTTCCCGTTATCGCGGCGGATGTGACTAGAAGATGGCTATCTTTGTCGCGCTTTCAGCAACTTCTCCAGCGTGTCAGGGTGCGTTCCTAATTGATTACAAGCGTGAAATGGTCTTTTGTGGTACCAGGCTCCCAGTTGAAAATGTGCAACTGGAATCCAACTAGTTTCAACTGGTTCCACTTCAACTGGTTTAAGTAACACATTTCCAGTTGGTAATGGGACCAGTTTGGAATGCATTCCCAGTTGGCGACTGGGACCAGTTGAGAATACATTCCCAGTTGGCGACTGGGACCAATTGGGAATGCATTCCCAGTTTGAAATGCTTTCCCAGTTGTGAACAGGTCCCATTCCCCGTTGGTGCCATAATGGACATGCTTGTACTTCACCTAGCTCAAACAACCTTCAACGTGCAAATAACGTTCATTCTGAGCACATCAAACACTCCAAAGGAACATTTGGCACTCCATGTTAGGTGTAGAAGATGATCATGATTTATTTATATTACGCAAAAAATTACACAGCTCTAGGCATTCCCTGCTGTAGCTGGTTTGAACCAGCACTCTGGTTGCACAAGATTTACTCCGCTTGGCTTTTACGCAGTGCTGTATTTTCTGAACCAATGTACTGGTGAAGTTTCGGGCTGCGCAGCTGATGAATGTGTGCCATTCAGTCGTGACCAATGAAATGGCGTAGCTGCAAAATAAGAGGTAACATGTTTCATGCATGTCTCAGAACAGTCAGATCAATTTATAGATATACACCGCAGACCTACCTTCTAACAATTCACACTGCAAACACTGTCTGCAGAGATCATGCGCTGCATCTATTTCGAATTTTTAAAAAGTCAAGTTTATATATCAGCGGCAAAAAATAATAAAAAAACCCGGCAGATCCCACGCATTGTGGGAATCGATGTAATGCGAAGCAGCCAGCAAAGAGCTGCATACATCTTCTTGTATGTCATTGAGGAAAATGCGTGTCATGGTTTCATGTTAACTCCTATTATTTATGTTCGTCACATAGTAACGTCGCGCAATGCCAACTTCGGGGTAGATCAAGCTTGCGAAACGGCCGCCAGCGCACCATAAGCGTGGCACGTAAGTCATGCTGTACATGACATGCGTGTCATGAATTTTATGTTAACTCATTTTTTAGGGGCGAAGCTCCTTATAGCGGCACCCCGTTCGTCCCTCGTAGCGTAGTATGTAACCAGTCTTACGCTTTGACCTGCAAGGTGGTGCCGGTGGGAGATTTTTCCTGTGCGTTGTTGAACAATAAAAAATTCGCAGCGTTAGCTAAAAGCCGACTTCTTCTGTCTCTCATTCCCATTAGCAGCCATTCTTTACCTCCAAGGTAGTGCCTGGTGAGATTTCTCCTGTGCGTGATTAAACAATAAAAATTTCGTTCAAAACGCCGTTGATTGATGAAATAAACCAACAAAAGACGCCAGATGTTTTGTAAAAGCAAAACGAAAGAACGCCAGATGTTTCTTAAGCAAAACGAAAAAGACGCCAGCTGCTTAACGAAAGACGCCAGATGTTTTCTAAGTAATGGTTTTCTAAACAATGAAAATTCACAGCGTACATGTAAAATTAAAGTGCGCTGCAAGTCGTCATAACTCATCGAACCTTTAGTATAAACGCGCCCGATCTCACGTCGGTGATGATGTACTGGGCAGAATTCACGGAAGATTCACGGTTTACCGATGAACCTCCGCAGCTTCGCCCACTCATCATCATTCACTCCGTGGATATGCTGTGATTTTTTTTATGTTCGTAACACAGTCACGTCGCGCAATAGCAATATTGCGGTAGATAAATCCAGCGAAACGGCCGCCAGCACCCCATGAGCGTGGCACGTAGTCAAGCTGTACATGACATGCGTGTCATGATTTACATGTTAACTCGTGTTATTTATGTTCTTCACACAGTAACGTCGGAAGATGCCAACTTCGGGGTAGATCAAGCTAGCGAAACGGCCGCCAGCGCACCATGAGCGTGGCACGTAAGTCATGTTGTACATGACATGCGTGTCATAATTTTTATGTTAACTCGTGTTTTTATGTTCGTCACACAGTCACGTCGCGCAATACCAATTTCGGCGTAGATCAAGGTAGCGAACGGCCGCCGACGCCCCATGAGCGTGGCACGTAAGTCATGCTGTACATGACATGCATGTCATGATTTCCATGTAACTCGTGTTATGTTCGTTGCACAGTCACGTCGCAAGATACCAATTTTGGTGTATATAAAGCTAGCGAAACGGCCGCCAGCACAATATGAGCGTGGCATGTAAATCATGCTGTACATGACATGCGTGGTCATGATTTTCATGTTATGACTTGTCATTTATGTTCGTCATACAGTCATGTTGCGCCATACCAATTTTGGTGTACATTCGATTAACCAAGCGACCAGGAGAGCACAAAGTCGTAGGCGGCTAGATAGATAGATAGATAGATAGATAGATAGATAGATAGATAGATAGATAGATAGATAGATAGATAGATAGATAGATAGATAGATAGATAGATAGATAGATAGATAGATAGATAGATAGATAGATAGATTATTATTTTCACTTGAATTCATATGCCTACACATGCAACAGGTTCAGGAATATTCATTTAGAGTGCAAATACGGGCCCTTTGCGCTTACTTTGACGTCGCGGACAGAGTTGCGTGTGTACTTCATAGTTATTTAGCACGCCATTACAAGCACAAGTATTGCACGGCACTCGTTTTCTGTGATGCTCCAAAACAAATGGCAGCAAATTTCCTTAATCCTTATATCGAGGTAGGGGATAAACGTCCTTACGGGTGATCTTATTCAGTCGTCGGTAGTCCGCACAGAGCCGTCCTTCTTCGCAACGAGAACGACAGGAGACGCCCATGGACTGTTTGAGGGTCGAATAACGTCGCGGCGAAGCATGTCGTCGACTTGCTCGTTAATTACACGACGCTCTGCTAGAGATACGTGATATGGACGTTGCCGTAGTGGTGGTTGGGCGCCAGTGTCGATGCGATGCGTGACAGCAGACGTGCGGCCGAGAGAAGTTTGCGCGACATCAAACGAAGAACGAAATTCTTCCAACAGGCATAGAAGCTGCGAACGCTCGACCGATGTAAGGTTGTCAGCAATCGAGGAACGAAATACATCAGCGGATGACGAATCAGATGTGGAAACAGCACTGAGCGCACGGGAGCTGGCGCAGTGCGTGTCACCCGGTGCGTCCATAACTTGTGCGTCTTCGAGGGGTTCCGCTCTGTCGAGACATTCCCCCCGCACCAACGTAACAATGAACGGGGATGGGTTGGTCACAAAAATATCCGTGTCACCCTGTGTGATTTCCACGGTCGCACATGGCACCAGCAAGACTTTCCTAGTGAAAACGCGGTCACATGGAGAAATGAGTGCAACGGCGTCGCAGAGACCGGTGCAATAGACTGACACAGCCGTTGACGAATTTGCAAGAACTGTGGTGTCGTCTTTGACGAATACCTTGGTCGCAGCCGATGAACTGTCTGCCGGCGTCAAATCTGAGAATGGTGGCGAAGGATACCACAGAGTGACGCCAGATGTATAAATTGGTTTGGACAAACTGCCTGTGCAGGCGTAATGCCATCGCAACGTCAGTGTGTTTGTGGTGGTGGCTGTCTAATTTTACAAGAAAGCAATAAACACTACATACGTAGTCCTACGATACCTGCGTCATATCAGATTGGCGTCTTTGGTTCCAGTGTTAGCTCCGCTTTTATAGCAGTCTAATAAGCATTACATTTGTATTCCTATGATTCAGCAAGCTATATTGAAGCATTAGTCGACCCCGGAGGAATACATTAACGAAAGTTACGTATGGTAGTCACATCATCGCACCGTAAAGTGAACTTAGTCCGCCAGAACGACGCAGTGTCCTCTTTATTTCTTACGAGGTTGGGCGATGGCCTCATGCTGACCGAGGATGATGCCAGATTGATTGACAGCCGCTTTGTAGACTAGGCTACGTAGGCCACATACGCCCAGGTAGTCCACGAATACGACAAGCGGTATCCACTGATGTTGGTCTACGTAGCACTATCCAGGCCTATCAGCCTCGACGGCCTATACCTCACCAGCGCGAAGGGTGACTTCAGGTTCCCACATGTCGCCGGCTTTATCGACAGACAATTTGTCGACGAAATGATCGAGGCATCCACGATTTCCCACAGCTGTACTATACCTCATACTTCATTACACATGGACCCCTCGTCACCGCTATCACGACCAGATCCAATGACAAGTCATGACCAGCTGCTCCCGATGATGATGATATTGTTCAAGAACTGTCAAGAACCTCTTCCACACATGCACACGGATTCGTGAAACGTGCGTGCGTTCTCCATGATAAGGGATAAGTATAAGCACTTCAGCTTACCGCTTATAGTGTTGGTAATACCCACGTCGCCGCTGGCAGCGTTACCCACTGTAACCGACTGGTTATATAACACATATGCGTCCTCTTCAACATATACAGGGTGTCCCAGCTATCTTTAGCCAAGGGTTAAAAATACAATATTAGAGGCAGGCGAGTGAAATCAGTCGCATATTGCTGACAGCCACCTTGCGCACTACAGACAATTTTTTGTTTGTAATTAACTATTTGTTAATTAGGACACTTTAACTAAATTGCTAAATATTGACTTTAGGCAAGAAATGCTGTTTGCAAGTTCGAGAGCGTCTTCAGAAACCCCAATTGCATTATTTGCGATAAAGAAAGTCTCACGTATACCATTTTTTTCCAAGCTGCAAAGAAAGCACGCGAAATACAAAAAGAACCACGTGAATAGCGCCCGCGCGCGCCGCGAGAATGCGGCCCTCAGCCGTTGTTTGAGCGAACGAAATCAGCTGCGGCCGCGACTCGCCGCCTCCGTTGCAGGCGGTAGGCCGATAACTTAAAGGCCAACTCCGGCGATTTTTCGAGGTTGATGGATCTCAATGAAATTCGCTGGGTACGTTCCTTTGCACGTTTCCGTCATTTGTGCCAAATTACAGGCTTGAGACATGCGCAGATTGTTTGCAAGTGAATTTTAAAGATTGTCTGCAAATGCCCTCCTGGCTTCCCACAATTATTGGCAACATTGCGTCTGTGACGTCAGTATTGGGAAGGCGGCGGAAGTGACGCAGCCGAGGGCGCACCGCTAACTTCGGCGCTTCGGCCGCTACAGCGAGCGTCCTGCTGTACACAAGGCGACAGAGAGCGTTGGTTTGGCCGGCGCTTCGCTGGTCGTCCCGGCTGTCACAGTTCTCATACTCCGCGCCGGCGTGACCGGCATGCCTTGCACGACTGTTCGTTCGTAACAACGTCTACGTCATGCGTAGACAGTACACTCGGTTGGGTGTCGGTTTCGGTGTTGCGCTTTTTTGCTTATTTAAAATTATTCTCCAATTCGCCGAGTATTTCTGCTATCGGGCCCGTAACAGGAGCGTCTCAGGAACATAAAAGCACCATTACTTTGACATGTCCAAAAAATCGCCGGAGTTGGCCTTTAAAGGTGGTTTCTTGGCCCGCGCTCGCTACAACTTGCACCGTCACGCGCGCCAACTGGCTGGCAACGGGTCAAGAAACCCCCGCCCACTTATCAGCCTACCGCTGCAACGGAGCCGGCGAGTCGCGGCCGCAGCTGATTTCGTACGCTCAAGCCACGGCTGAGGGCAGCATTCTCTCGGCGCGCGCGGGCGCTAGTCACGTGGTTCTTTTGTATTTCGCGGGCTTTCTTTGCAGCTTGGAAAAAATGGTATACGTGAGACTTTCTTTATCGCAAATAATGCAATGGGGATTTCTGAAGACGCTCTCGAACTTTGCAAGCAGCATTTCTTGCCTAAAGTCAATATTGAGCAATTTAGTTAAATTGTCCTAATTAACAAATTAGTTAAATACAAAACAAAAATACTCCGTAGTGCGCAAGGTGGCTGTCAGCAATTCGCGACTCGCCTGCCTTTCAGGCAGGGGAGTCGCAAATTTCAATCGCCTGCCTCTAATACTGTATTTTTTAACCCTTGGCTAAAGATAGCTGGGACACCCGGTATATGTGCGTATGAAATTTATACTAATCTCTAGTGTCATTTTGTAACGTTTCGCTCAGTAAAAAAATTACGCCACAGTCACCTTCCCGCCGCATGCTTCGCATAACATCGACTCCCACGGTACGTGGGATCTGCCGAATTTCTCTTAGTCTAATGTTCAAGGTTCACTAATGACATTAAAGTAGCACGCAAAATCCTATGCCATCCTTAAAAGTGTTTGTTTTCCCTTTACACTTGTCTAACAGAGCAGTGCACTGTTTATTCTGATGTATACCTGTAAGAATATGCAAAGACAAAATATACAGCTCCCCTACCACTACCCCCCACCCCTCCACTACCTGCCCAACACCACATATATTTCATAACGAAAACCAAATGCCAGCTGGAACCTCTTCAACTTGTAAACCATGCTGCTATTTTTCTGTATATTATCATTTTACACTGACTGCAACTTTCCATTCAATTGTATATTGTGCCTAGTTTTTCATCAGGCTCGCTTGTCGCATCAGTAAGTAGATTGCTAGTAGAATACATTGTTTGCTAAGGCTCAGTACTTCGTTAAAGATTTGCTATCTTATTAGCAAAAGTATAACGTATAACAGGTTCTTGATGCAAGCAACATATCCGTGAAGGTGCTTCAGTGAGCTATCACTGACTCTTGTTACAAAATAGGTGTGTGTTTTCAATGTAGGTTACCAGTAATTATATGGACACCATAGTACTTTTGCTGAGAAAAATCGTGACAAATTTTGAACGAAATGGGCAAGGATGGTTAACAGGTCATGTAAGCTCTTAATTGAACAAATTATAAGACATTTGGCATTAATTGGCACTCGTGTACTTACTAGAGTGGGGGTTTGAAATATGCATCACTTTTATTTGTGAAGAAATATGCATTACTCACGTTACGCTTGCCAAAAGGCCCTTGTATCTTTTACTATGGATAACAACGTGCTCTATAATTGTCATGACATGACAGGCGTGAAATACAGATTAAGAATGCTTACAGATTTGATGCTTTTATGTTACCTACAATGAATCGGACGACATTATTTCAGGAAGAGACAAGTCGGCATGAGCACTACAATAGCAGAGCGCAGAGCTAGTTGGTTCGTATTCATATAAGCAGACAGGGCGTGCAAACACGGACACAACAAAGAAATCAGACACCGCAAACGCCGACTAACAGCTGGAAAGACGCACATCGGCAGAAAAAAGCAGGCACGAGAACTTACCTGTGCATGCCCAGGTAAGAGGTGATACCTATTAAGCCGGCAAACGTGGTGGTGTTTGTGAGTGACAACTGTTCAGCTTTCTGATTTCTTCTTTTAATGGACAGTTGGCTGATGCATGCATGTAATCTATCTTTACATTGTCGAGAGTGTAAACGCAGGACGAAATTTGATGAATGCGCAGTTTTCTAGAGGCACAGGAATGAAGAAATGCGTCTAATGGTTGAGGCATGACATACAAATAATAGGGTAGCGCATGCGTGAGCCAACCGTCAGTTAAATTGCATAAAAAGAATAGTTATCGCTCACGTGTGCAGGACTGATCGGGATCACGTCTTGCCTGGGCATGCGCAGTTAGGTTTTCGTGTCTATCTCCTTTTCCGCCACTGTGCACCTTTTCTGTTGGTAGTCTGCGATTGTAGTGCCTTGACTTCTCTCGTGTGTCCAGGTCTCCAAGTCATGTCTTTTAACTATGACCACTACCTTGTGATAGAGGTTCTAAACTGCACATCTTCAGTTCAATTCAAGCACTTTGTCATATCTGTATTGCTTCAATGCCAAAATACTGTTAAGGTCCTTTTTTCTCAAAAACTTTGACATATGGAAGCATTTCTTATGCAACATTTAGAGAATTGGAAAGAATCCATAACTTTTTACCTTTCTTGGAAGCCCTTGTGAAATGTAAAGCATTATGCTAAGCACATTTTAATAAAGAAACAAAGCTCTCATAAGCCTTATTTGTATTTGTACTGCTAGATTCACATACAAATTAATTTGCTCAAGGAATCTTGTAACTAAGTTGTCCCATGTCTCATTATAGATTCGGCCACAGACACTACTTACTTTTCAGTGACTCCGAGGTCAGCTAGTGTATCTTCAAATGCAGACCCATGTACACTGTCCTTTCATAAACCCTGTGCTCTTATTACAATAGTATATCTGCTGTGGTTGCTAAATAGTTATGACGTTTTCATGGGTGGGACCAGTCCATCTGGTAGTTAGTATCCTGGTTGTGGTGGGTGTTGGACAAGCAACATAAACGAGTCGCAAAACAAATGAGACTTTGAACAAGCTTATTTGCTGTAAGCGCACGACAACTACATTTATTTCAGTACCGTCAAAACTGTTGTGTGATCTCATCATTTATAATAATAATATCTGGGGTTTAACGTCCCAAAACCACGATTTGATTATGAGAGACGCCGTAGTGGAGGGCTCCGGAAATTTCGACCACCTGGGTTCTTTAACGTGCACCTAAATCTAAGTACGCGGGCCTCAAACATTTTCGCCTCCTTCGAAAATGCAGCCGCCGCGGCCGGGATTCGATCCCGACCTTCGGGTCAGCAGTCGAGCGCCATAACCACTAGACCACCGTGGCGGGGCCTCATCATTTATTGCAATAGTGGGAACAATGTCAGAAAATACTCGGGGGCCTTGGTGTCACATCACGGTATGTTTTGCAATAAGAGGCGGTTTGTCGCATGCGCAGTGGGTGTGGTGTACTTGATCCCGCTGTTTTGCGGTAAGAAGTACGATGGACACACGGGCAGATGTTTGAATAAGCGTTTAAAGGAGCATTATAAGGAGGGTTGTACCAAAGTAAGGTTCCCATATTTTTACGAATGGAAGACAATGTGTATTGTCATTAATTTATACATCGTTGAAAAGCTTACACTTTTTTCTATTTTTCAACATAGTGTCCATTTTTTTCGGCACACTTGTGAAGACGGTGCCCAACTTTTGTATTACTAAGTTGAAGAAGTCTCCCGCCAACCCGCTGAGGAAGCGTGTGACCTCTGCTTGCACTTCATCGTCGCTCTTGAAGCGTTTGCCACCTAAGTGTTCCTTTACCTTGGAGACGAGGTGATAATCGCTGGGGGCTAAGTCTGGGATGTACGGGGGTGGCGCATAACAGTCCACCCAAAAGCTCCTGTGTTTGACGAGAGACGTGGGGTCGAGCGTGGTGGTGAAGAAGCGCTACTCCCTCCGTCAGTCGTCCTCTACGGCCATTGTGGATTGTTCGCCGGAGTTTGGTCAGTGTTTCACTGACGAGATTGTTGTTTTGTTTCGGCGGTGTAATGAAACAGCCACGTTTCACCTCCCGTGACTATAGAGTCCGACAACTTCTCCTTGTTGCCTCCCCCCTCACATTGTTGATGAAACTGCGAGCAGAGTCAAGGCGTTGCTTGTCCGTCAGTCAGCATCCGGGGGACCCAGCGAGCACACACCTTGCGAAAACTCAACGTTTCTGTTAAAGTTCTTTCAAATGTGCCAAGGGAAGCTTCAGGAATGCGTTCCAAAAGTTCTGGGACAGTGACCCTCCGATCTTTGAGCAGCTCACTGTGATCTTCTGGGCAATCGCATCCGAAACCGGCGGGGTCTTCCACTCGTTGTTCATCATGAATTTCCGTGCTAACCCTCAGCAAAAGCCCTGCACTATTTGCGGAGTGCTGAACGGACCTGCACTCTTCCCGTAAACCTCAGTTCAGTTGCCGATGAATCCCACGGGCGGTAACTTCTTGCGTGGAGAAAACGGATTACTGCTCGAACCTCGTCCTTGGCGGGAGCGGCGATCAACACTTCCATCTCTGACGGCTGCCAAGCGAACACTGAGCGACGTAGCGAATTGCGGACGGGCGGGCTCGAGAGAGGAGGTACAAGTGCGCACGGCACTGTTATCGGATTTAGCCTGCACCTTCCCATCAAGGTTGTAGCTCAGTGGGAATTTTACTTTTGGTACAACCCTCGTATCATGTCCGCACAGCCGTTCAAGCCTGTCTTCGGCATTTATTGTAGAGACTGCGGTCGTGAGCCCGGACTTGAAAAGTGCACCGCTGTCGCGAACATCTGTAGAGCAGCTCACGTGAAATCATAGAAGATGATCAAAGGTAAACAGGTGGGTGACCTTTGTGTAACGCATGCCTTTGCTAATAATACTTTCAATAATAAGACTTTCAACGAGTTTCTTGCCCTTATGATGGCCCTTACCGTATAATTGACCGCACATCCTCTGTCAATACGTCGTTGAACCTGTGACGCCATCCACGACCTCAGGCATCGCGGGTCGTGACACGGTGATGTCAGCCGACTCAAGCCATATTACGAACCCAATGATCCTACCTGCGCCTTAGTCGCCAGGATGGCTCCTTTCACTCCCGGGGCCATTGTAAGGGGAAGAAAGAAGAGCTTCCGCTTCTGTTGTTGCTGTGCGCGCGATCTACCTTCGTGTTCTGCGAGTGCTACCTCGACCGTTTAAGACGTTGCTGTCTCATAATAAATCGTCGTACGACAATAATAATAATATCTGGGGTTAACGTCCCAAAAACCACGATACGATTATGAGAGACGCTGTAGTGGAGGCCTCCGGAAATTCGACCACCCGGGGTTTCTTTTGACATGCACCTAATATAAGTACACGGGCCTCAAGCATTTCGCCTGCATCTAAAAAGCAGCCGCCGTGGCCGGATTCGATACCGCGACCTTCGGGGTGAGCAGTCGAGCGTCATAACCACTAGACCACCATGGCGGGGGCACAATGTTGTTATTAGATCCGTGGTTTGCGTCTCTTCTTCGTCCGTCTCTTTAGCGCGGTTTTCAACTGGAAATCATGAATAAACCATCCAAAATGCGTACCCTATGAGATGCTTTTATTGCGTGAATTTCCTTAGACACTCTTACGATTAAAGGACAAACGAAAAAAAAAGACGGGTGACGCTGTAACGTGATGCAATAACATTTAATGTCCCTTCATATTTCGAGCTTCTATTCCCTGAACTGAATTGCATTGTGTGCAATGAAGACAGCGCAATGAATTGGCGACACGGCGTGAATAAGCAACGCCGTTGTCGCGAATCTAGACGCTGTGCTCGTCGACAGCAGTGAACAGGTCACTGGCGTTGAGTCCATAGTGAGCCACTTCGCCTGTATCGTCCAGCCGAGCAGCATAATGCCCACGGTTGTTGCCCCGAGCACGAGGGCCAGCGTGGCCCCATTTTCGTCAGGATACCGGGTAGTACCTGCACGTGCCCGGAATATGTTCACGTGAACAGAATGAATCGTTAATGCATTAAGCTGGGCTAGTTGGTATTGATTGTATGCTTCCATATTGCTAGCGAACACGCACAAAGGACGACATAGAAAGAGACAGGACAACGCTAGTTGATTTGCATTGTGGACAACTAGCGGTTGTCTTGTCTCTTCTATGTCGTCCTTTGTGCGTGTTCGCTAGCAATATGGAAGCATACGAACAGACTCAAACTACAGCAACCACCCTATATTTTCTAAATGATTTCTCGTTGATGTATGTATGTATGTATGTATGTATGTATGTATGTATTATGTATGTATGTATGATGATGTATGTATGTATGTATGTATGATGTATGTATGTTTATGTAGTGAAGAATACGAGACGACAACGAAGCAGCGAAGAAGGCAAGCCACAGAATTAGTGGTAGCCACGCGACGCGAGCTCTGCGCTTGCCTGGATTTTGGCCCTTGACGTCCCCTGTCGGTCGTTACATTTGTACGTGAATAAATCGCGTGATATTTGGTGGAGGCACGTGAGGAACCTGGAACTTCGCTCCCGTAAGCTCCCCCCCCCCCTGTTCGCGACACCAACATGGCCAACGATACCCCTCTCCAGCCTGGACCTTCGGCCGTCCAAATCACCTGCGGCGACGTGTATTCTCAGCGCGATCCACCCATCTTCTCCGGCTCAAGTGAATCGGATGTGGAAGATTGGTTGTCGAGGTACGAAAGTTTCGGCGCCAGTAACAAATGGGACGACCAATGAAGGTTGGCTACGTCACGTTTTGTCTCGCGGACATCGCGAAACTGTGGTATCACAACCACTAGGCTTAGATTCCATCTTGGTCTGTTTTGAAGACTTCTATTACGGACGTCATTGGGCGGCCTACGGCTCGCAAGCTTAACGCCGAGGAGCGCTTGGGTCAACGTGCGCCGCGACCAGGCGCGAACTACACGGGCTACATTGAAGATGTCCTGAATCTATGCAACCGCGTAAGCTCCGCCATGACTGAGGAGGAGAAAATCAGGCACATCTGGAAAGGCATCGAGGACGGCGTTTTCAGATGCCGGTGCTCCACCGTGGCCTCAGCACGTGTGGTGCCCGTGGCACCACACGTGCTGAGGCCACGGTGGAGCACCGTAGAATTTGCGAAACGAAACGAAGCCTACAAGGTCAAGCAGGGCCAACAGTATAACCGAAGACATAGGACCTTGGCAAGAGATCCCATTCAACCGCAGACAACCGTCCGCATTCTGTCTGGTGCTCCAACATCAGGGACCGTCATTGGGCCAGCTCACACGCCTTTGAGCACACCTGGAAGTCTCACAGGACGCACCAGTAAACATCTCCAGCCGCTACAACCTGTGGCGACAACAAGTGGACGAACCGCGAGAGCTCCAAGTCGGCTTGACCTGTGACAGAGGAGGAGGGCCACTTCAAAGAAGAGGAGGTGTCGCGGGCGCAGCCACTAGGAGATGGCGCTATGTGTACCGCGTCACGTGACGAACGGAAGATCAGGCGGGAAGATGTTGCCTGGGACGAACGGGCGCGATCGTGCCTGTTGAGCTAAGATGTAGCCGCGCGAGCCCGCGTGCTTTAATCCTTAAGTCTTCAAACAGTGTCGTTATCCGTCTGCTCATTCTGTGGCTCGTTCGTGTGCTCTGTTCTCGACCACGACAAACCAAGCGAAACGCCGACAGTCCCGTTAGGTCGAGCTAAGTCAACCGCAGTGCACGTGCCAGCTCTGCATACGCACGAGCTCCGACTGAGGGGCCAGCGCGCGTGACGAAGCAAGAAAGCGAGGTGCAGGGGTGCAGTGGCTCGTGATACCGACCGCGTTCGCTTTCTTTCGTCCTCGTTCGCTCTCTCGGTTACGCAAACGCCTGCAACTCCAACGGCGACGCCGCTTAACGCAGGAACGGGCGCCTATTCGCCGCGAGATCGGGCTACAGGTGACAGCACCGTCGCCGCGCTAGTGTGGATGGGCGGTTGTCGGCGCATATACAAACGCCCACAACAGCGCTTCGTTGAGCGATTTGACCCGATTTCCGGCAAACAAAATGCGTTGGCTGTAGCTTTCTGGTAATATGTGCGCTCTTCAATCCCGAATTAATGCACGAAGTGCGCCGAACTTTACTATTACTTGTGAGAGTAGCGCATTCTGCCAATCAACGAATGGGTTGCCCGCCTTCGGCAACGGTCGGCGTTTTCGCAATGGATGACGTTTGTTGTTTTATTTGCACATGTTTAGCTTGTGTTCCACCTACTATACGCACTGCTGTAGCGTGAATGGAATAATTATTTCCTTCTTGTTGATCTGGACACCCCCCACACAAAAGAAAGCCCGTATTCCTGCACGAAGAGTTCAAATAGTACTTTGTGCACTGCGTGCTCAAATATTCATCCGAATTTCTTATTCAGTTCTCTATGAAATGTAGGACAGTTGATAAGCTTAGTGAGGAAAGCTACGTGGCTGACAGCACCTTAGCGCTACGGGTCGTTTAATACGCACACGCTTGTTTTTATTCCAGTAACAGTACACAAAGGTAACTGTACAGCACGGAACTTTCTTCGATTGATTACTTGCACGACAGTAATGGAAAAAGGCCCGGTTATTTCACGGGACCAAAGTACGTTTTTCATGCGAATAATGTCCACTGCCTTCCGGCAATCCATAACAACGCAACACAAACGCTCAAGGTAATGTAAAGAAAACAAAATGTGGCTTCGCGTGAAAAATACTATGACATAAATGTAAAGTACGCCGTTTGGATTAATTTTGACCATCACGGCTCTTTAAGGCGTACCTTAATGTAAGTACACGAGCATAGGTCGGCAAAAAATGTGGAGCTCACTCAGACTCACTCATGAAATATATTTTGCCCTTAGAGCTCACTCGGACTCAGATTCCCGAAATTTTTCCTCAACCGGACTCACTCGGACTCAGACTCACTGAACATTTTTTCAGCCGGACTCACTCGGACTCAAACTCACGAAATTATACTCACTCGGACTCACTCAGACTCAGACTCACGGCTTTGTCTGAGTCTGAGTGAGTCTGAGTGAGTCAACTCATGAGTCTGTTAGCGTATAATTGGTTTTATCGACTATGGTGTCAATGCTTTTTCACTCCAATATCTCGCATAATTGGTGCTCTACTTGGCGCCTTTTGATGTCGTACCTTCAAATATGAGTTATCCGTGGTTGCAATACAGTAAGGACATTTTTATTTAAAGGGATGACTCAGACGAAATATTTTTATCAAGAGCTTCCTGTGAAAGAGTTTTCGGGGGCAGGTCATGGCACCCCCCACCTCTGTAACTCATGCCTCTGATCAAAATATTGAGCTGGCGTATGAACTCTAGGGCTTTGAAGTATGCGTTAGTCGGCGGGACTATAAACGTGAGCTGACATATGGCTGATAATATTGCTGAAGAGTGCAGATAGAACGAGTGGTCGGCAAAAAGGTGTGGAGCTCACTCACACTCACTCATGAAATATATTTTGCCCTTGGAGCTCACTCGGACTCAGACTCACGAAAATTTTCCTCAACCGGACTCACTCGGACTCAGACTCACTGAAAATTTTCTCAGCCGGACTCACTCGGACTCAAACTCACGAAATTATTACTCACCCGGACTCGCTCAGACTCAGACTCACAGCTCGATCTGAGTCTGAGTGAGTCTGAGTGAGTCGACTCATGAGTGAGTTTGCCGACCTATGTACACGAGTGTTTTGTGTAAATTTTGCCACAAGTTAAAATTGCGCAAGGCAGCTCAGTTTGCGATTTCCGGGTCATTCCATTTTCTGTTCTTTTAAGGGGACAATTTAAGTACCGAAGTGTCAGGCGTGACTTGGCAGACATATTTCTGTGTAGTGGGACTAGGACCGTACACAACTAAAGCTCGTCGCATAACCTATAACGACAGTCCTGAAGTTATCACCTAACCACAAAGCGCAAGTGCACGAGAACCTGTTTTTTACCACGAGCTGCTAAAAGGCTACATTCGCATGAGATTAATACTTCTCATCTTTAGGGCAACGACTATAGTGCACTTTGCAATGCGCTTGAACCATAGAGCGGCACCTACACTGATATGACTCTCGTGAACGGAAGGTACGACGACTCACACAGCACTCTCGACAAGTGCACTCACTGATATTATTACAGTACATACACAGCCGATCAAGGCCAAATGTTCTTTACATCGTGTTAGGCATACGTACGTGCGCTGAAAGTTGCACTAATGCAACGGAACAAACCGCCTTTTGAGCACCTGCACGACGTACGCGCACATGCAAACTAGAAATGTTCGCCGGACCCAAATCACCGGCGGCGGCGTGCCGGTGTTTCCACCTCCGGCGGCGGCGCGTGAACGGCGCGGGGTTCATAGGACCGGCGGCGGCGCGGCGCGAAGGGGAGGGGGGGGGTCGAAGCAGGGAATGCGATAAGTACACGCCGTAATGTTACATGAACATGAACGAGGGCTAGCAGCTAACTCTTTTAGCTCCGATCTCACATACCTCTACAAAACGCTGGGTATGGCAATACGGCCGTTCCCGGGAGAGAAGCGGTTTTGGCGAGTTTGTTGTATCACTGGTCCGAGCGCGAAGCAGTGAGATCACAGCGCGTAGAAGGTATACGAGCCGTTCGCTGTGGGATGTCTGCCGAAATAGCGCGCGTGCCAGCGCTCTCGACCGCGTCCTCATAGTCAAAGTTCACAATTGCTGCTCGAGTTACGCAGTCCCTCTCCCCGGACATCCCTTCCTGCTCCTTCGGCCAGCAAATGACGGGCGGGGCGTTTCCTTCTGCTTGAAGAGCAATCGACGGCAGGCCTCGCGCGCGGGTTGATGTTATTCCGGGTCACGGAGGTGGCCAGCTTGTTCATCTCTGCTTTAGCCATGTTCATTGCCAACGCTTGCGATCTTCTTTTACTCGCAGGTAGAACATACAATGCGCAGAGCTATGTTATCGATTTAGAGTTTATACGGAACATGACGGCGACAACCTGTCCTGAGTGTCCATACCATTGCTAACGCAATAAAAAATATACAAGAAACCGTCAAAGCGGGCTCGCTTTTTTCCTGGAAAACTGCATCGTCTCCACTGTAAAGACTGCGTCCGTTGGAAGAATAATATAATCTGGCGCCTTTCCATTAGTTTCGTTCTCTCCTTCAGTACCGTTCTTACAGGGGACATCTCCTCGCCACTTGTTTCTTCATAAAGCACGCGTACAATGTCAGCACTAAGCGTTGAACCTATCAGGATTTCGCGATTGTCGGCTACAGTCTGTTATCTCTGCATGCGCGAAATCAGTTAACCGCGTACGATAGTCGTGCGAGAGAAGCAAGAGCGGGTGGGCGGGTGCATAGCAAAGCAGTATAGGAAACAATTCACAACTGTTATTTCTCGTATATGGACCAGTCGGAAGTATGTACCCTGATGATGTCACGTGAATCACTGTTCTGGCATAACGAAGTGCACCAAAAGACAAGAAACGCCAAGAAAGATTAACGCGCTCGTTGTCTTTGTTTTTTGTTGTATTTTCAGAGGCTGTTAGGGGCCCTTTATAAAAACTTGGCGTGCAAACACGGACACAGGAGAGTAGTCAAGACACCAGAAACGCCGCTAACAACTGAAAAATCACACAGCGGTGGAACCGAAGGTAGACACAAATATTATCTGCGCATTCCCACGTAAGAGGCCATACCTATCAATCAAGTGCGAGTAGTTGTCTACGTGAGAGATAGCTGTTCACTCTCTCGACTTTCCTCTTATGTCAATGTTTCCACGTCATGTCTCCTAACATGTATACCTACCAACTAGCTGAGCTCTATTTTAAGTTTGCCATCTCTTTACTTCTGTATTTATTTATTGATTTACTAGAGTAAGAATGAAAGGAAAAAGTGTACTAACGCACCGATATATATATATATATATATATATATATATATATATATATATATATATATATATATATATATATATATATATATATATATATATATATATATATATATATATATATATATATATATATATATATTATTTATCTATTTATTTATTATGAACAGTGTACTAGGTGCAAGACTCCAAGAATATGCTATCCAGCGAGTTGGGTCGTCGCCCTTTAAGGCTGGAGGACACGGCAGCGTTAAGGTCAGGCAATACTCGTGATATTTCTGGAGAAAAAGAGATACTACAACTTCTGGGGAGCTATTCTCGATGCGTTCACCCAAATGAGATGTCCACAGCCCATTTCGGCAGAGCGCATTCAGTGATTCGAAAAAGCGGTGAGCCATGATGTCACCTCGCTCTTGACCACGTCACCGCACCGAACCCGCCAGCGCATTCCTAGCGTAAAAGAGAGTGGACGAAATGCACAGGAACAGGAACTTTTCAAGTCTGAATTTGCATATGAATGTGTCCCAGGTGTTTGAGAACGATGCAGGGTATGCGTACCGACCTTACAGCTGCGTTAGACAAGCGGCCGCATTAAACGTAAATCGATGGCTAACACGATCACAAGACATGTGCTCCGAAAATCGGATCTCTGAGGGCTGCGTTCGTTGCATTGAAGCGTATTCTTTTATCATTTGTGTCGAGAGTGTTTGAAAGCTTCGTGATGTCATGATGGCGTTGCAGAACAAGAACCGGAAACAGGAGGCGCGCTTCTCGGCGAGCTTCCGCTATTCAGGGGCCGCTGAAATGGACAGTTCATTACATGGACACATCGAGAAGACCTCCTCGAGAAGACCTCCATCGAGAAGACCTTCATTGAGAAGTGCTGTATTTTATTTCCAGATTCCCCTTCGAAATAAAAGAAAAGACTAACGGCGGCGCGCCGCAATTATTGCGCGGCGGCGGCGGCGGCGGCGGCGGCGGCGTGATCTCTCTTGGGACTTCGGCGGCGGCGCGAGCGGCGTGACCAAAAACAGGCGGCGGCGGCGGCGGCGGCGTGGCGCGGCGGCGCACACCTCTAATGCAAACACAACGTGGCTAGCAGACGACGCATGGAGCAATCCACACTAGGCGCGGTTCAGCCAGCAGCCGCCAGGCGGCGATTCCTCTCGATCTCGCGGCCAATAGGAGCAGCGCTCTAAAAAGAATCCATCGCAAAAAGATAGAATAAATGACCTCTGTCCAGTGGGGTTCTGTTCTGCACGGTTTTCGCAGTCACCCTTAGTGGGTCCGTCAGGTCACGTTCGTTGACATACGCCTCCTAAAACTGCACTGCACTGCGCGAGCTAATGTGTTGCGCAGCAATGAATGAGGGCACTGCCGTGTGTGAACCGCATCGGAAACACTGCGGCTAACTGCCACTCTGCCGCGTGCACCATGCTCAAGCGTTGGAACATGTGTGTGTTCTCATACTGCGCCCATATCTGCTAAGCATGTATGCGCCATAAACTTTCGCGCCCTCGTTAAAGACATCAGCTTCGGGGATGCGTGCCAAAACACTTTATTGCCTAGTCCTCAACGAATGATTGTCGGCGGACTTGACTCTAGCGAGCTACACAGACTGTTCAACGGGAAGAACCTGGTCTAAGGGAAAGGCAACAGGTCAAACGCGTGAGTACCGTTACGTCAGGTTTCAGGTCAGCCAGGTCGTGCAGGACGGCCATGGTGACGGATGCCGTGGGCAGTATGACGCCGACGGACGAGGCGGCTGTCAGCGGCACCGCCAGATAGGGCCACGGGCACTTGCGCTGCTGCGCCTGCAACAACAGAGGGAGAGAGAGGAACACCACACACGCTGTCAAAACTGCGTGTATATTTGAGCAAAGGGGCCTGTGACGATCAGCGGAGAATCGTGCATCGCCGGATTTGCAGGGATGAAACCTGAGGCATACACAACTCCTGTCTATTTTCAGCACCTCGTCAAGTGAATATTATTATTTTGCATATTAAATAAACTTCACGGCGGTGATTTTCAGTAGGAACTGGTAGTTCCTGATCGTACAAGTTTACGGAATACTGGACAAATATTTAGTAAGAAGCGAGATGGCTAATTCAATAAAGAGGTGAGTGTCATGAGGAGGATACGTTTTTGAGTTTGCATGCGTTGAACTAAGCGGCGGAGTATATTCTTAGCTGGGGAAAAACAGCGCAAAAAAGGACGAGGACGCAGGACACAGTACACTGGACGAGCGCTGATCAGCGCTTGTCCATTGTACTGTGTTCCTGAGCCCTCGTCCTTTTTCGCGCTGTTTTTCCCCAGCTAAGCATGTAGCAACTCGCCCAAATGAAACTCTTGCCGGAGTATATTCGTTTACGTAGGTGCCATGGGTGCGGTACCCTGCTCACCAGAATGGCGGCCGCGGGCAGCAGCAGAGTGACAGTGCTGTGTGCCCCCAGGAACTCCGTGAGCAGGCAGGAGACGCTGGTGAGTGCCACCTGGATCACCACGGGGCTTTGGCCGCCCAGTGAGTGGGCCAGCCGGACAGACGCTGTGAAGGCGGCTGGCGCGAACGCCTGCGCTCAATCGCGGAGTGATTATTATGGAGAAAAGAAAGGAAGAGAAAAGTGCAGGGCTGTACCTGTCTCTCAATATGAGGTCACGTCAACGGCCCTGCACGAGAGCGCCGCATGAATGTGTATGGGTGTTCACGCCCCATAGTCAGTTTAGGTTGCCCCCCTTTCGGAAAAATATTGTATCCGCCCTGCAGTCCTTGATGCGTCGACAGGTAACGGTCTGTTACAATACAATTGGCGCAACGATTGCAAGGAACTGATGGCGATTGTGCGCATTCATAGGGCAATCCGCTTCTCGTAGGATAATCTGATACGGTTTGAGAAAGCTGTCTATACCGCACCCCAGGCACGTACCCAGGACGTTTTTTAAGGAACGCCACGAAGGCACGTAAATCCGCATAAGAGAAATGAAATAATGGGTATCTCACTGGTACGCCTGCCGGATACACCTCCAAATTCACTGGCAGACAAGGAACAAATCCCAAATCATAGTCAAGTGTTCGACGAAAGTTCGTCTGGTCAGGCACTGGATGAGACGATTCACGGTCACTCACCAGTCGGATGAGATGATCTGACGTTTCGGAACCGCACACGGGTTCCTTGTTCACTGAGCAGGACTCGAAGTCATCAATTATATATACTGTGTGACACAGTAAGCACAAATAAAGTTTTTTCAACAAATAAGTTTTTTCAACACATAAAGTTTTTTCAACCAACCAACCAACAGTAAGCACAATCTTTACTACATACACTAGTTAGAGAGATGAAGCCCGTTACAGAGACGAAGACCCCCGGGCCTTCCTCTGGGTACGTGCCTGTCGCACCCATATATCGAGTTCCCCATGTAACATCGCAGAAAACTAACGCATCGCGAAAGCTGACAGAATAAAGAATATGGGCGCTGTTGTCCGATGGTTGCTTCAAATGACCGTTCATTTTTGACACTGTTTTCGGATAAAATTGTGCCCGTAGTGGTGAACATGGACGGATTTCCTGTTAGTGGCCTTGGCTACAGACTGGTTTGCTGTGTACGAACTCTATATGTCTAAATCATAAGCCAGCATGCATACTCTGTGGAGCCCTCACCGGCCAGGCGGCATGTGCGGCCAACTGGCATCCGACAAGCAGCAGCGCTCCCCACGGCAGTGTGCGCACCACTCGCTCCACGGGCGGTGTGACTTTGCTGCCCAGCTTCCTTGGCTTCGTCAACACGGACATCCACGCGAGCAGCGGCACCAGCACACCGTAGTCGCACACCAGCTTCTCCTCGGACGTGCTGCGTCAGTTTGCAATATGAAACACCTCAACTCTTGCTGTAGTTGCAGCATCCAGAGATGTCAGGTCGTCTATTATATCCTATACAATACTTGTCCACGCGTACAAAGTTACGAAAGGCTTGAATTTAGGCACACGTTAACGGACTGCCGTGGTCAAAATAAATCCGCAGTCCCCCGCTGCAGCGTGCCCCATAATCACATCTTCATTCTGGCATGTAAAAGCGCATAATTCAAATTTCTATTCTTCAGTTGCGCTACTAAACAGCGTACCAAGCGACATGCGTGGACGGAGTTAAATCAATCAATGGCGCCATAAAGTGCGTCGACTACTCACCTGAGCCAAGTATTGAACGTAATCCACACGGCCAGGCAGGTAAGCGGGAACAACTCGTAGTACCTGCAGAAAAATGATTACGTTGGCGTGCAAGAAATTTTATTGCATTCGTTAAATAGCTTTTTGTGCAGCGCGAAGGAAACACAGACACGAGAAGTAACCCACAAGGCCACGTTGCAACCCTCGTCGTTAAATAGCTGAAACATTCACCAAGCGTGATATTTTCATGAACATCAGCGCAGAAAGCTTTAGACAGAAACTATTACGCGAGTGCAAGCGTTATACCACTACCTCTATTTGTAACTGCAAGTTTGGAGTCTAACATCATACAGAACAGCAGCAATAAGGAGGACAAACAATGGGAAGAGTAGACAAATACCGCAGAGCCTATAGCTTTCACTTACAACAACACATGAACTTGACGTTGCAAGGAAGTTCAAAGACGCTTTCTGTATTTCTCCTCCGTGTAAGCGATCTCTTCATTTGAGCGGTATAAATCAATATAAACATTTTCCTGACGCCATATTTTCTTACCAAATGCGGCACTTTAAGCCGCACTTACCTTCGCTCATTGATGCGCAATATAATAGGCAGCAATGATGCACTTGGACAATCGAATCCTTCCGATATTTTTGGTAGATATCTGTGCTGCGCGCATTTCACGCGATTGCACTGCATGCCGGAATGCGTTAACTGAATAAATATGTCAGCTAAACTGTGCTTGGATTCACACGCTGCGTGGCTGGAGCCTAGCTTCCTCATTGCGCTACAGCTGCTTCCTCGACAAGGTTTTTTTTCTTAACAGCGCTGTTCAGAAAATCGTTCCTTGTATCTCGTATCACGAAACCATCATCATCATAAACGGGTATGTGCCACAGAAATTGGGTAACTCCCACTACTCACCACTGGTTCACTAGAAAGGAAGAAGGCCACAGTTAGACCAACAAATGGCTGCGAAGCGACGGCAGCGAGCCGAAGACACTGAGCACGTACAACGAAATGATACTAGGCAACGGGAACCGGGCGGCTGCGTGAAGACCCCGAAGCGACGGAGGGCCTGCGCCAACGACGACTTGCCCATAGATCTATGTGCGGTGCGAGCGCCTGGTTGCAGTGCGAGTTTCTGTCTCTGGAGTTTGGACATCAGTTTCGTGTCTGTGACTGTCTGTAGTTTAACTTGAACCTCTCCGCGCTGAGAATCAACGGAGATACAACCTAACATCGTCTAGCTAAAGCCAAGCAACGACCTAGAAGCAACCTCGAAATAACCTGCATCACCTAGCTAAGGCCTAGAGACAACCTAGAAGCGACCAAATTAGTCTTCAGAATCGTCCAGTTTTGCTGTTTCAAGCCTTGCGCGGCTTGCTGCAAGCTTCGCCAGTTTTTTTGTTACCTTACTGAATTACAAAAGAAAAACAGTATGACTTTTGTCACCGATTGCCGAGATATAAAGGAAGCGTGATTTAAAAAAAAAAAGCGCCACGGTTTCATTAGACTTGCAAACATCGCGATTTGAACGAGACAAATTGAAAGAAAAACGAAGACAAAGATTCGGGCTAGTCTCCATCTTGCCCCATTCTGATCGCAGTTTTCGATACAAAAGGACTACGTACATTTTCCGAGTTGACACAACTGACAAGGTCTTATGATTCACGCAGTGATGATATCTGGAAAATACCTTTTTCACGCGTTATGCTAACAAAACAAATGCTTCGTCACACGCTTCCAAAGTTGTTAAATGAACTCAACCAATGCGGAATCAATCTAAAAACGACTGGGAACTGTACAACCAAAGAACTTTTTGTCACGAAGAATTGATGCATTTCCTTCTTGCAAAAGGTGCTGATTATGTTCAACTTATTGCCAAGTTTTGCTGTTTTTCTTCTTTCTTCTTGTTTCATTTTTAAAATTGTGTAAGGCAATGCTGATTTTGTTGTCATGTTTGCCTGAATGATTTATCATCAGACAATGTATAAATACCGTATTGAGTATTTGTTGTAAATATTATTTTGTGATATTGTATTAGTATAAGTATTATATTGTACAATACTCTATAAGTACTTCCACGCTCTCGCTGTATGCCATGTAAAACGGTGGCTCGAGGCTTCTGAAGTGGATAGATCCACTTTTTCTCTAGCCCTCGTGTTCCGCAACACACAGGCTTGTGGACGAAATAAACGTTGATTTGATTTGATTTGAGGAGTTAAGTATGTACCAACAAGCTGACTTTAAAACCCTTCGTAAGGGTTTCATTTACTAATACTGCTCACAGAATGCCACGGCTGCGTCACAAAACCAGTATTCTTGCCCTATAAAAATGCCCTACCTCGCTCACTCTCTTTATCAATGTTAGGAGTCTGATTGGAAACGTTTTATTTTTCGAAGAGAAGCTCTTTCGATTAATTCTTTCATGTTTTTGTAACTAGAAATGGTGGTCTCGGGCTTGCTACTGAGCCACACAACCTATTTCATTTTTTATTCGAACGTAAATATTACAAGTTCGTCTTAGATCGGTGGCGAGCAAAAGAAGGATGCAGTTCATTCCTTGCAACTTGACTGCATGTGAGGGGTAGGTTGTACAAAATGTCAACCAACGTTGTCATTTGAAAGGAGACCTTTCCTATATGTCATACGGGTCATTTAAGAAGGGGATTTGGTGGCAGGATTACAACAACATATCGATACCTATTTCCAAAATGACAAAAATTTGGAAGCCGATTCTGAAATGTAGTTTTGTTTCACGGTTATTCATCGACAAATGGTGACCGCGGCGGGTGGGTGCCTCACGAAAAAATGCTGTTATGCCTGTGTATCTCAAGAACGTGCTTACAAAGAAAATGTAAAAATGTGACGAAGATAGTCATGTGCGGGCCGCGGGTCGCTAGCGAGAGGGCCGCGTGCAGCCCTCGGGCAACATGTTGGAGGCTCCTGCGATATACAGCGCGAGAGCTACATGTTACTGCCGCAACAGCGTGGGAATGAGCAGGAATAGCAGAGGTCCATTGCACAAGGCGTGGGGCAAAGTATTCGCTTGACGAAATATCTGGCTTGAAAAACGACAGTTACGAATTTCGTGCCGGGTGATGTCCCCTTACCTCGAGCCACATGCATCCATTGAGCAAGTGTCGAGAAGCTTAGTCGCGCCTTTATTACCAAATTGGAACGAACCCCGAAAATATATCGAAATCGCTTCGTCCACCTCCTGCCGGTCTTACCCGCGTAGTCCAATGGCCACCTTCCACCGGTACAACATCGTTAGGAAAGCATACACCATTATAATATCAAAACAAACAAAAAAAAAAAACGCACGGTGCAAACCATGCATAATACACACTGCTGAAAACCGCAAACAGAAGTCCTCAAAGAGGAGTTTTTTAGATGATATTAGGAGCGGCCCGACGTTCGGGAACGAGAGAAATGAAGAGATGAGCTGGAAAGCTATGTTCATTCTAAAGATGTCCAGAAAGACATCCTAAATTTGCTTCAGTGGTGGAAGTTAAGAACAACGACTGCCGATGCCTTCACAATTAGCAAACATATGCAGCTTTTCTGGACACCAGCGGTTTAGTTCTCATGAACGACACCACGTGGCGTATCGACCTTAAAGAATTCAAAAGTCCCGCCATGACGTATGCAGCGACGCGGCACTAAATAAAAGAGAATCAATAGAAGCGGTCACACGCCCCGAGACTGTCGCGTCACCTCAGTGGGCAGAAAAGAGTGCTGTGCGTCGGCGTTATCTCGACGGCGACGACTGGCATTCAATTAGCAGTTTTTCTAGACGTACCGTGCCAAATGTCTGGCCGTCATAGACGCACCCACGATGCATCAAGAGAATCGTGTTTTTTATTTGTTTGTTTGCTTGTTTACTTTCTGCGCTGCCGTAGCGTGGGATATTGGAGCAGCATGCTGCTTTCTGTGGTTCTTGTTAAGCTAGCGTGAACCTTTATCTTTGGGTACGAACAGGATATTGTGGTCGCATAACAACCGAATTTCCTTTAGTGTACCACTTAGGTGTTGCTCGTTTGCTCCTTGCGTTGCCTCAAATTAAAACTGGATAATTTTGAGAAGGCTAGGGATGAGAGTAAAAAAAAACGAAGTAAAGAAAGCTTTTTGTTTTCATTTAGTTCTTATCGAAATGTGGCTGGCACCACCAGCTTGGCGCCGTAGAAGCGGGTGTGCAAAAATCATACAGTCTTGAAAGATCATCTTGTACACAGGAAAATGTGAACTTGGTGAGTGTTTATTTTGTTAGGAATAAACGTAGTAGAAAACATACGACCGACGTGTTGTGTAATAACCTCTAGATCTGCCGTCTATCCCGCCAAGAAAAGGCACCATCTATCCTATTGCATTTCTTCTTTTTCTTTCTTTGTTTTTCTTTTTTTTCCCCACAGTCGAGTGACTCATATGCTCGAGTTTATTGTCCTGAATCCTGTTGGCGCAGATAAACCAACAGGTTACTCTAATTGGCTGGAAGTTCTCTTGAAGCTCTCCTGATACTTTTGTCCGCTTTGAAAACCAGGTCCTGTGAGCGGTGGGCGCCTTTTACGAGTGTTGCTGGGCGATACCAGTACGATATGCTGGGTATGGATGGACGGATGGATGAACCAACAACAGCGCCAAAAGACAAAGACGAGGAGGCGACACCCGTGCGCTGACATATGTAACTACTTTTATTTTTGGAGTTGTACGAAATACGTAGCATACACATAATACAGGAAAATAAACATAGATAAAACAATCGACACAACGACCAAGGTCATGTTATGAATGGGCCCCTTCTCACGGGGCGGTAGCCTATGGGACACCAAGCTGTATTTCAAATTTAGCCTGACGCCCTGTATATCTAAACCGAAAATATTTCTCGAAAGAAAAAACTATAATCTCATAGCTAACTGTCTGCGCTATTCAGCACAGCTAATTTGCTTTTTATGCTTTCTTTTTTTTGTGATTGTCATCTCTCCCTACTTTACCGCCATTAATCCAGGCACCGCATTTTAATGGTCTCTATGGCAGAAATGTTCACTCTTCCCCTGATGTTCCTACAATCATGGGGCCTAGTTCCCTAACAAACATCTTCACATACCGTGACGAACATCGGCCGCATGCTATGTCTTGTAGAGCAAGGCAAGCTGCACACATGGGTATATTCCAGGCACCACTTTCGACAATGCGATCACTCTCGAGATTTCGAGTGGCTCATCACCGGAAGCGTCCAATTAGATGGCCGAAAACATTCCACGGTGTGTTCAGATAAGAACGTCGGTGCATGTCCACAGAACTTTTAAATTTCGCTGGAAAAAATATATCTTGCTGTCCGAATCCCCAGAACCACGACACCAACCCTAGTTCGGGAAAAAAATTTGCCTACGTCGAAAAATTCGGAATTCTTCACTGAGCAAGAGCCGCCGTTTTTCGAATCGCGCGAAAATGGGATATTGAATGACATTCTAAAAAAAAAAGAAACTATTGCAGCTGTGAGTGTCTAAATTTTTCTTGACATACTATAAATAACCAGAGTTTACAAAGTCTTGTTACTTTGCAGTTTTGGGGCTTATATTTTAAGAAAAAAATCACAAATAATGGCAAATTCTTCAATGTTTGGATTTCAGATTTTTTTACGCCACTTCTATAATAGTCAAATTTTAAAATATTTGCCAGACGGCTGCCAAACATCAGTTTAACAATTTTTTCTAAATACAATGGCTGAGAATGGCGTCAAACACAAAAGAAATGCTCAATAAGGGCGTGCCTCTAAAAATAACATATTGTGAAAATCAATTAAAAAATGAGGCCACCTTCGATTTTGTTTAAACTCCCCAGAATTTAAGCCCGCGTGTTCTAATTTAATCTGTAAAGACATGTTGCATTATTTTTCTGATATCGGAGTTACAATGACACCAATGTGGCCGAATTGACGTTAACGCGCGATCACTTTACGGAGCGAGTATACACCTATAGTTACCATTGTCATGATTTTTAGGTCGTAAATACGTTATCTCGTGTTCACGAAGCAACAAATTGACAGCAAAAAAAAAAAGTTGTCGTAAAGTGTGAACTTGTACGTGCGCGTGTTTATACAGGGTGTCCCAGCTATCACGCAGCACGATTTAAAAAAAAAAGAACGGCGTTACGCGAAGCGCACCTTATGCATATCGTTCCTAGTACACTGCAGTAGCCCTGCTATTTTTTTCGTTAATGAAGTTTAATTAATTAGTCATAACTATATTTGTAACTCGACAACTACTCACCTAATCGTCAAAATATCAATGATGCGTATGTAGGCATGTTCAAAGGACATCTAACTGCGCAATTTTTAACAACGTACTAATTACGTGCTCATTTTTTCCGGCTGATAAAGAAAGCCGGAAAAAATTTGTGATTTGCGCGAGGAAATGTAATGATTTACTTTTCAAAACCAACTCGTAGTTTTTTTTCTGTCACACTGTTGTTTCGTGATCACGCGAGAACCATGTATTTACGACCTAAAGATTATGCAACTATACCTGCATTTTGGTGGCCCATTGGTCGCATTGTAACTCCGGTCACAGAAAAGTAACACATGTTTTTACAGATTCAGTTAGAACACGTGCTTGGCTTTAATTCTGAGGAGTAGACAATTGAAGGTGGCCTTTTCTAAAATTGATTTTCTAAATATTGCATTTTTGAGACATGTACTTATCTAAGCATTTACCGTTTGCGTTTGACGTCATTCTCAGCAATTATATTTGATAGCATTGTTAATCTAATGCGTGGCAACTTTCTGGCAAATTTTTAAAATTCTCACTTTTATAGACGCGGCGCAAGAAATCAGACATTGGAGCATTAGTGAACAATGGGCCATATTTTGTGATTATTTTCTTAAGATAAGAGCTCCAAGACTGCTAAGTACAAGCTTCATAGACGCGGTATTTATAGTAAGTCAAGAATAATGTTGACGCCCACAGCTACAATAGTTTCTTTGTAGGATCTCGTCAAAGCCCCTTTTTCGTGCAATTCGCAAAAATCGCTTCTGCCTCTGGGAAGACGTGATTCTTTTTAAGAAGTCATATTTTTTTTCCCCCGAAACAAAGATCGATTCTAGAGACTCAGACAGAAAGATGCAGCGAAATGAAAGGGTTTTTACCTGAACACACCCTCCAGGTACTGTGCGAAGGTAGCGAGACTAGCACAGCGCTAGAAACGTCACTGCATCGGATGGCGAATCAAGCGGCAGCTCGCGAAAGTGACAGCGATCGCACGGTGATTCCAAGTTGTGGGAAACCCGGTTCTCAAGATAGCGCCTCGTGCTGCGCCGTGGTGGTGCGCGTGGCCCACTTGTGTGTTGTATAAGGGGCGGTGTGCATACTGCCTGTAGGGGGACTGGCCCAACAAGAGCAGG
Organism: Rhipicephalus sanguineus; assembly: GCF_013339695.2. NCBI lineage: Eukaryota > Metazoa > Arthropoda > Arachnida > Ixodida > Ixodidae > Rhipicephalus > Rhipicephalus sanguineus. The sequence goes on from NW_023614921.1 coordinate 168,433, forward strand.
TCATCGCTTTCCTCGGCTTCCAGCTTCCCTGCTCCAGCCCACGTCCAGTGACCGTTCGCTGCTGTGTCGCGCGTCCCTCTGGCATGAATGGGCCGTTTTGTGCATCGAGGTGTGCACTACTAGGGTCGGGAGGTAGCACGCCCAAACCGACAAAGTGTGGCCACGCGAGAGCTCACTCTTGGCGAGACAGACATTCCAAATCACGGAGAGTTTGTTCAGGTGAACTTGGCGTTAAATTGCTACACAAAATGCGTATATTCGCGGTATGTGGGCAAAGCTGATAAGACCTAATTAAATTTCGTACTTTGACAGCGATACTTCATTGGCAGCACCGGTGCACCGCAGACCGCACCCCTCGGCTGCGACCCCTTTTCCGGCCTCGGCGACCGCACAGTTGAAGATCCTCGAAGATTTGAAGTCCTCGTCGACGTCGCTGGACAAAATAAGTGTGCAGCGTAAGAAAGCATTACAAAAAACGTTACGCGACAGCGTTACGTTATAGGAGAATGGCCAGCTGCAGAGTCCGCTGTAGAATAAACTAAAAAAACAGAACTGAGACTTTGCTCGAACGAGCGATTATTAGCTGATACTAATGGCGAACATATAAACTGTGTTTTTTTGTGGTTATAAACAGAAAATTATGTTGCGATTCCTTTTGTCCGAATCGCCATGACATCACCTTGCGTGATGACGACCAAATTTATGTACCAGACTATGACTGTCCTAATGGGCTCCACGTATTCTTTTCGAAGGATGCCATTGAAACGTACCTGAGGTGCTACATGAGGTACTACCTGAGGTACTACAGCTGGCTGCGTGATTTCAATTTACTCAAAGTTAACTTGTTCAAGATTACGTTAATCCGGGCTAATTCTGATTGACATAATCTGGCCATACTTAGTCAACAACCGGCTGGGCAATCTCAACTTACTCAAAATTGACTTGTTCAAGATTAAATTTTCCGGATTAGCTTAATCCGGCTTAATCCGGATGGGCTTAATATCGCCATACTAAGTCATCCTACTGGCTAGGCAATCTCAACTGACTCAAAAGTAAATTGTTCCAATATCAGCTTAATCCGGATTAGCTTTATCCGGCTTCGCCTAATGTGGCCGTACTGATCCATCCGTGTAGGCATTCTAAACTTACTCAGAACTCATTTCAAAATGTTAACAGTGATAGAAAGATTAGGAGAGGACGAGACAACAAAGGTAAAGAGCGCTGTTAATCGTTCTATGCGCTGTTAACATTTGAAATGAATCCACACCAACTTGCCCAGGCGTCAACCCTTGCAAACTACATTTCTAGAATCGTTCTATGCGCTGTTAACATTTTGAAATGAATCCACACCGACTTGCCCAAGCGTCAACCCTTGCTAATTACTCAGAATTGACTTGCTCAAGATTAGCTTAATCTGGATTGACCTAGTGTGGCCATACTGAGTCATTCAACTGGCTAGGCCTTCTCAACTCACTCAAAATTGACTTCTTCAGGATTAGTTCAATCCGGATTAGGTTTGCCGGCTTAAACCGAAATCACGAATTCAGCAGGGTGTAATCTACCTCATGGCTAGGCCATCTCATCTTGGTCCGTGTTAGCGTGATTGGTATTGAACACAACTTATGTTCGGGCCTGCGTAGCGGTCCTACGATCATCGTAATCCGGCATAGTCCACACTAATCCGCATTATTTGCCTTAATTAGTATCGTCTATATCATTGGCATCGAATAGTGTTGGTGGCTTGTCGAAGAATAGTTGGGCTGGGATTACGGCTTAAGCTCTTTTAAGCTTAACACGGCTTAAATCCGGCAGCTTTATATTGGTATCGATTATATTGATCAGTATTGATTTGGCATCGATTACTATTGATTGGATTTCTAAGGTTAATTAGCTGAGCTATGATTAACTTATCCTAACTAGGCTTATCTAAGCTTAAAAATTGGCTCAAGTAGGCGTAGGCAATGTGCCGAATTTCTGTTGACTCTACACGGCCTAACGATAAGCGTCACAGCTCCTCTGTAAGCAGCTTCACAAAATAATTACGCTGTGCAGCTATAGCGAGACAAGCATTCGATTCGTGCACGAATTTGTCCAACAGCGCGTTCACGGCCAGCGATCAAAATGCACGGTTCATACGCCGCGAATAACAACTAATCTCGGATATCCTGTCTGTCGGATGCCAGTGGTCGCGTTTCACTTGCCCTCCCATTTTTTACAGCGAAAGCTGTTATCAGGTCACAACGGCAGTGGGGTAATTGTCCCGCCGCCGCCTGTGTCCGTAACCACTATCGCGCGGAATAAGAAAAAAAAACGAGAATAAAATTTCTAGGAATCAACCTGGGCGACAGATACCACCGGTGGCGCGTGTTATTTTTTGCTTCCACCCACCACCTACCTAACCATTGGTAAGCAGCCACTCTGTGCTCTCGGCCACGGCTCTGATGACAGTGACGGTGTTTAGAGCCCTTATATATATTACAGCGAAAGCTTCTATAAGATGACAACAAGAGCCCATTTTGGCGCCGTAGTTGTCCGCTGCCGCTGCCGCCGCCGCTGCCCGCACCCGCTCTCGCGCGAAATAAGAAAAACTGAACATAGAAAAATTTCGAGGAACGGATATTTGGAGCCGGGCCCCGTTGCATGGCAGTCAAGTATTTAACCACAGGGCCACGCTGGTGCTTGAAACTCTCGCAAAAATGCCCTATGCAGGTCTCATGTCGGGCAAGCAATCGTGTTAACATATCTGATATAGCGTCGTAGAAGAGTAAAATAAGAACCAGGCGTCACACAATGTGAATTGCGCAACGAGTGACCGGTTCGTTCATTGCTTCCACCCATCACAAAAGGTTAAGCCATAATTCTTCATCGTAATCAGGCACATCACTACAAAGTGCACATAATGACTTACAGATGGGTATCGGTACCTCGCTTATCCGCAGAATGACGAATAGTGGGTGCTTCTTCACTTCATGAAAGTTACGATTATTTATGGCGTAGTGGGTATACCTTGCATGTGTGCTTGTATTACTTGCCCCAAGAAGTAGATTACGGGCTCTAGAAAGGCTGCTCTTCCAGCTTTCGCTGCGACTGTGCTGCGTGTTCAGCGCAGACCTGGCGATTTCTTCGTTCGCCATTACGAGAGAAGCGAAACATCTGTTGGCCTTTCCCATGTGAAACAGTACACAGTGGCGCACAACACATGTCACAAAAGAACTGATCTAATAACCTAAACACCAACGCGTTTGCAGCACCGTCCCTGCGAGAGCCACTGCAATACGCCTGACACTTTAGCACCAAATGGTTCCCACGAATAAACAGCGCGCGGAGTGGGTCAAAGGGTTCTCCACCCTTGAGCGGAGGCGCTGCCAGGTTGACATCGAAGCCCCCTGAAGGATGGATGTGGATGCTATGAGCGTCCCCTTTATAACGAGCGGCGACATGTCTGCCACCAGGCTCGAAGAGAGAAAAAAACTTCCTTGTTTCATGTTGGCCTAATACCTTATCTACATTGATTAAATCTATGTTGTTATACCAAAAAAATATAAATTCACGGTCCATCTCTCTGTCTCTTAAGGCAGAATGACCTTATTTTTCCCCATTATTTATTTTTGTACTTATCTCTACTTTTCTGCCACCAATACTCTAACCGTCTCTACTTATTTCTATCGCGGACGTGTTTAGCTTTCCATTGTTGTCCCTAAAACCCAAGGCTTCATGTGGACTCGTGCCCACACGTATACCTGGGTGAATATCGCCACATTCAATCAGTACATGTTCCATCGTTTCCTTAGTTTCCCCGCATGTACATTGTTCTTCTTCGTTACTGAATCTCGCTTTATAATTACGCGTTCTAAGACAGCCCGACCTTGCTTCAAACAGTAAAGCACTTCCCCTTGAACTATCATAAAACCTTTCCCTCCTTATTTCGTTTTTTCCCTTTCGGTAGTTACTCAGAGCCGGCTTCTTTTCCATAGCTGCCATCCAATAAGTCCTCTCCGCCTCTCTTACCTTCCGCTTAATGCTCCTTGTTGCCATATCGCCCGCACTGCTAGCCGTATATTTACTGGTGAGCCTCCTAGTTCATTTTCTCCACTGCGTGTCAACGCTTTTTTCTATACAAATACCTGAAAACCTTTTCTGCCCATCTACTCTTCTTCATTTTCCTCAGCCTCTCTTCGAATCTCATTTTGCTCTGAGCTTCCCTCACTTCCTTTACAGCCTCATTTGTCGTTTTCCCGTGAGCGCCCAACGCGAGGCGGCCCACCGTCCTTTGATTTACATCCATTCCTGATTGTACCTCTGACTTCATGCACACCACTGAGTTCCCAAATGTAAGCCCCCGGACCATCACACCCTTCCACAGCCCTCAAAGCACCTCGTACCTATTGTACCCCATAAAGCTCTGTGCTTCATAATTGCAGCATTCCTCTTTCCCTTTGCTACCGATGCTTTCTCTTGTACCTCCATATCCATCCCCCTCATTTACCCATACTCCGAGGTACTTGTACTCGCTTACCCTCGGTATTTTTTGGCCCTGTATTAAGACCGTATGGTCTTCGTGATCATTGATTACCATCAATCCACATTTTGTTGCACACTAAATCCTAGTCCTAGAGCCTCACATTCCCTTCCGCATATATCTGCCGACCCTTTGTGTGACAAATTAAATCCAATGTTGCTACCCTCTAGCGCTTTTTTCCATCCTCACCACGTACAGCATGATAACAGCGGGGACAAAGGACATCCCTGTCTCAGCCCCTTGCTAATTTCAACGCTGTCCTTGCTACTTATTCCTCCCCATTCTATACAACTGTATTTTCTCGGTATATTTCCCTCAAAAGCTGTATACAGTCGTCCCCTATGCCCACTTCTTTCATATATCCCACAAATTTCCTGATTAACGAATTGTCATACGCACCGGTGACTATATAAGCTACGTGTAAGGGCCTGTTTTCTATTTTCGATATTTCTATACACGGTAAGAACAAACAGATTATTGTCTAACCGCCTGTCGATTCGAAATCCATTCTGAAGTTCTCCCAAAATATCATTTTGTTCTACCCACGCTTCTATTTTTAATTTTACTGCCTGCATCGCCAACCTGTATAGCACCGATGTAATGTTAGTGGTCTATACGAGCTGTGGCGAAGCAATTGGTACTGCTTAACGGTTGCGCTCATCCAGCGGCTCCTAGGGTCGTCCTCTTCTAAACGCCGCTCGCGCTCGGAACCCGTGCTTTTGCCTTGACTGTCGCCATAGTGCATTGTCGCCGAGTGCCGTCCAATAAACAGCTTAAGAAATTGGTGGAGAGTGCTGTGCTCCCATTCAATGCCCCTGGAGCTTCGTTCCCGTACTCTGCCATCTACTGCCTCAAGACGCCGCTCAGCAAACGCCGCTTCCCACACCGACCCTATGTCCCGGTGTCCCACGCATCCGCGATCCACCTATCTTCACTGGCGCCGATGGCACCGACGTGGAGGACTGGCTCGCAATTTACGAGCGCGTGAGCGTACCCAACAAATGGGACGAAGCAAGCAAGTTGAGCAACTTGGTCTTCTACCTCGCGGGAGTAGCCAGCTTGTGGTACAACAACCACGCGTCCGATTTTGCTACTTGGTCGGATTTCAAGACCGCCGTGATCAACGTTTTTGGCCGCCCTGCAGTTCGTAAGCTGCAAGCAGAACAGCGCTTACGCGAACGAGCTCAGCAGGCCGGTGAGTCTTTCACCAGTTATATCGAAGACGTCCTGGACTTGTGTAAGAAAGCCAACGGCACCATGTCCGAGTCTGACAAGATCGGAACATTATGAAGGGCATTGACGACGATGCCTTGACCATGTTGCTCGCCAAAACCCTTCCACCGTGGCCGAGGTCATAACACTGTGCCAGAGCTACGAGGAGCTCCGCCGACAACGTTCGATGACCCGTCGCTCTCCATCACGCGACGAAGAGCTTGCTGGCTTGGCGGCCATAGCTGACCAGGCCACGCTGCTGGCAGACATGAAGGCATTCGTGCGCGAGGAAATCGCACGCCAGTTCTCTCTCCTGGCCTTCGCCCACCCGCCGCACGTTCAACAGTCGTCGACGACCCTTCTTCCTCCCATCCGCCGAGCAATTGAGCAGGAAATCGCGGAGGTGATGCCTGAGTACCACCAGCAACCTCCGGCTCCTGCGCCACAGAGTTACGCTCAGGTTGTCGCCAGGACGCACCAGGCAATCCCTGCGGCTGCACCGTTGAGTAACGCCGAAGCCGCCGCTAGACCTCCGTCCTTCGAAGCGGGCGTGCCGGCTACGTATGCTGCCGTCATCCCTAGGCCCCGACTGCAACCCACCTTGCAGTCATTTCAGCAGTCGCCCCGTCAATCGCATCCTGCGACGTGGGCGGACCTGCCCCGGCGAACCGATGGCGCACACCCGACAATCGGCCCATCTGCTTTGCATGCGGTTATGCCGGCCACGTGGCCCGTTACTGCCATCGCGTGCAGCCGCCTCGAGTCGCGTCGAACACCACCAGCCAGTCCAGCCGTGCATTCTACGACCCGCCTATGTCGCCGACGTCACGCCCAGCTCCATCCACTCGCCGCTCTCCGTCTCCACGCCGTCGCTCACTGTCACCAATGCGGCCACGTTCTGTCGCACGAGAGCAGGAAAACTAGTCGTCGCAGTCCACGAGGCAAGGGCTGCGACGCTATCGAACTGTAAAAGCCCTCAGCGAAGTCCATCGAATGTCATAGACTGTTTGTGGACGGTGTTCGCGCATCTGCCCTTGTCGACACTGAAGCCGCCGTATCCGTTATGGACGCAAAACTTAGCCGCTTACTTCGAAAAGTGACGACGCCACTTTCTGGGATGTCCCTCCGTACCGCCAGCTCCCAGAGTATTAGGCCTACAGCAGTATGCACTTCTCGCGTCGTCATTCAGGACGTTCTGTACGACGTCGAGTTTCTCGTAATTGCTGCATGCTCCCACGACGTCATCCTGGGATGGGATTTTCTCTCCCGCCACGAGGCCATAATTCACTGCGCACCAGCCGCCCTCGAACTCTCACCGTTCTCACATTTGACGCCGGCAGACAGTCCATCGGCATTCACCAAGACCCTCGTCAAAGACGATACCAAAGTTCCTCCAAACTCGTCGACGGCTGCGCCAGTTTACTGCACCGGTCTCTGCGACACAATTGCTCTCCTTTCGCCATCTGACCGCGTTGCACCAGGAAAGGTTGCTGGTACCTTCGCGACCGTGCAAGTCACTCAGGGTAGCACCGCTATTTTTGTTACCAACAGTTATGTTCGGGGGACGATTTCCCCAGTACGGATCAACGGTGACTAATCGCGGACGGCGCGTGACGGAAAAGGGGCGCTCGGAAGGGCCATTAGGCCGTTCGCCTCTACCCGCGCCTTTGTAGCCGAACCCCGCGACCTTTTGTCGACCGCTCCTTTCGCGGCGGAGTCACCCGTACGGCGGAAGCGATCTCACGAGACTGACAACGTAAACAATGTGTCGCCGTCGCGACAGTCCTCCACTGAAGGAGTCACCGATGTGGTTTTGCAGTAATGCACAGGCGGCGGCATCTTATCCCAGACAAGGTTCGGACGGCATAGTAAAACTGGGCAGGTTGGTGTGTGCCTTTCAGTACGTTGACTGTGTATGTGATGATGGCGTTTTAGTTGGCTTGCCGCATAGTGAGGGCAGCAAAGCGTGGGAACGCAGAAGCGAGACACGTCTCTGAGAGAAACAAAGTTCTCTGCTTCATTGGTGGAGTATCAAAAAGGGTTGGTCCCGTAAGGCGGTCTCAGACGAGACAGGGGGGATTTAAAGGAATAGGAGAGAGAGGAGAGAGCTTGGGCTCGACGGAGAATTTCGGAGGGACAGAGGTCGTGCTTGCGCCGACTGATCCAGGACGAAGGACTTAGAGGTTTTCTCTTAAGGGCTTGAACGCTTGGTGCGGGTCCAGCCCAGTTGTTGTCGCGAGAGCTGTTCAGTGGCCGCCCCGGCATTTTCTTGTAAGCAACTGTACATAGTGTATATAAACTCAAGTTTGCCAGGAGCTGAGCAACGGGCTGTCCAGTCCTTCAACGTGTCGCCACGATCATCTGAACCATCGGGATCACTTCCATCGACCCAAACATAACTCCAACCCATCCCCGCACATTGTTACTTTGGTGCGAGGGGAATGTCGGCGAATGGAGCCCCTCGAAGACGCACAAGTTCTGGACGCACCCGATGACTCGCACTGCACCAGTTCCCGTACCATCAGTGCCGTTTCCACGTCTGATTCCTCACCCGCGGATGTATTTGGTCCCTCCATTGCTGACAACCTTACGTCGGTCCAGCGTTCCCAGCTTCTGTGCCTGTTGTAAGAATTTCGTTCTTCTTTCGATGTCGAGCAAACTTCTCTCGGCCGCACGTCCGCTGTTACGCATCGACACTGGCGCCCAACCACCACTGCGGCAACGTCCATATCGCGTGTCTCCCACAGAACGTGGGGTATTAATGACAAGTGGACGATATGCTTTCGACGCGACGTTATTCGACCCTCGGACAGCCCGTGGGCGCTCCTGTTGTTCTCGTTGCCAAGAAGGACGGTCTGTGCTTCTGTGGGACTACCACGGCTCAACAAGATCACTCGGAAGATGTTTATCCACTGCCGCGAATCGACGACGCGATTGACAGCCTCCAAGGAGCAGAATACTTTCATCTCTCGATTTGCGCTCGGGCTACTGGCAAGTACCCATGGCTGATGACGCTCGACCGAAGACAGCCTTTGTCACGCCCGACGGCTTGTACGAGTTCAACGCATGCCGTTTGGTCTGTGCAATGCGGCCCGCGACTTCGAGCGCATGATGGACACAGTTCTGCGCAACTTGAAATGGCACACGTGTTGTGTTACCTGGACGACGTCGTCGTTTCGCTCCGGACTTCTCCACGCATCTTCAACGTCGCGGCATGTTTGACGCGTTTGACCAACGCGGCCTCCAACTGAACTGAAGAAGTGCGATTGCAGCACGGCAGCTGACAATCCTAGGCTACGTCGTGTCCAAGGACGGAATCCTTCCCGATACAGCCAAGCTTCGGGCCGTGGCCGAATTCCAAACCTACGTCCGTCAAGAACTGCGCAGTTTCGTAGGACTGTGCTCCTATTTTCGACGTTTCATACGCAACTTTGCCACCATCATACCGCCGCTGACGAAGCTCCTTGGAAGTAACGACCCTACATTCGTGGTCGTCCGAAGAGACGACGCGGTTCGCAAAGCCCGTCGTTTGGTTGGAGTCTCCTCCCATACTACGCCAATACGACCCTACGGCCCCAACGGAGGTCACACGGACGCCAGCGGTGAGGCCTCGGTGCTGTTCTTGCGCAACGCAAACCGGGTTCCCCGAAATGTCGTCGCCTACGCAAGTCGTACGCTTACTAGAGCCGAGACAATTACACTGTACGGAAAAAGAGTGCCTGGCGATCATCTGGGCCCTTACAAAATTCGACCTATTTGTATGGTCGCCCATTTGATGTCGTCACCGATCACCACGCACTATGCTGGCTGTCGTCATTGAAGTATCCTCGGGCCGTCTCGCCGTTGGGCACTTCGCCTGCAAGACTACGACATCCGCGTATGTTACCGCAACGGACGTCAGCATGCTGACGCCGACGCCCCTCGCGTCCCCCTTGCCTGACGACAATGCCTCTGCTCAGGGTCTCACACTGCTGTTCTTCTATCGATGTTCACACCATCGCTACCGAGCAGCGCAAGGATAAATGGATCGCTTCGTAATGACTTGCTCACTGATCCGTCGACAACACCAACCACTCACGCGTTGCGTCGTCAAGCCACCATTTCGCCATTCGTGACGACCTACTGCATCGACGCAATTACAACGCCGACGGCCGCCAAGTGGCTACTTGTGAACCCGAAGTCTGCGTGCTGAAATATGCGAGTCCTTCCACTCTGATCCGCAATGCGCGCACTCTGGGTATCCAAAACTTACCACCGCATTCGACAACGATCTTCTGGCGAGGGATTGTACCGCTAGTGCAGAAGTTCGTCCGCTCATGCCTTGATGCCAACGCCGAAAACCTTCAACACGTGTCAAGTCGTCTACAACCATTACCTTGCCCTAAACCGTCCGTTTGGAGCGGTGGGCATCGATTGATGGGCACTTCCTTGACGTCGGCTGGTAACCGTTGGGCCATCGTGGCCGTGACCATCTAACGCGATACGCCGAACCGGCCCTCCCAGCGGCTACAGAGCGTGACGTTGCCTCCTTCCTGCTACACCGATTCATGCTGCGTCCGGTCCACCCCAGGAGCTTCTCAGCGATCGAGGCCGGTCTTCTTGTCGGAAGTCGTCGAAGCCATTCTCAAAGAGTGTCATGCTGTTCATCGCAAAACTACTGCTTACCACCCGCAGACGAATGGCCTAACCGAACGCTTCAACCGCACGCTCGGCGACATGCTCTCAATGTACGTCGCCGCCGATCACACAAATTGGGATGCTATTCTACCCTTCGTCACCTACGCCTATAATACCGCCCCTCAGAGTACTACTGGTTTTTACCCTCTTCCTGTTGTACGGAAGCCACCAGTTGCACACCATTGACACGATACTACCCTACAAGCCGGATCCATCTGATTGTGCGCCTATTTCTGACAGCCCGGCTTGCTGAAGAGTGTCGCGAGCTTGGAAAGGCTTTTACAACGCACGAACAGAGCGGCAGAAGAGCCTTCGCGGTGGCACCACCACTTCTGAGTCCACGTTCCTCCCCGGAGCGCTCGTATGGCTCTCGGTCCCTACCACTGCAATCGGCCTCTCTTCAAAACTACTGCCGAAATACGAAGGCCCCTACCGGGTCGTCGAGCGCACATCCCCGGTCAACTACCTGATCGAACCCATCGAACCAGCTTCGGACATGCGCCGTCGAGGGCGCGACATAGTCAACGTGGAGCGCCTCAAGGCCTACTATGACCCACTCATAGTAACGAGCTGTAGGTCGCCGGACGGCTCCCTTTTCGTACCCGGGGTGATTGTGGCGAAGCAATTGGTACTGCTTAACGGTTGCGCTCTCCAGCGGCTCCTAGTGGGTCGTCCTCTTCTAAACGCCGCTCGCGCTCGGAGCCCGTGCTTTTGCCTTGACTGTCGCCATAGTGCATTGTCGCCGAGTGCCGTCCAATAAACAGCTTAACAGAGCGAATGTTATCCTTTTCTGCCCTGCCTTTATAGATTAAGTTCATTATACTTTTCGCCAACTGTCTGGTATTTCCTCTCCTGTAAGCACTTTTCTACGGCTTTCAGCTGTGCTTCTTTAGTGTTATGTCCGAGTCGTTAATGAGGCTGACGGGAACCCATCTAAGCCGGAGTAGTGCGCTTAGGAATTTTTCCTTCGGCCTTCTTCCAATTGAAATTCTCTAGTACTACATCTTCGTCGGTTGCACTCCTTTGCGTACTTTTACTCACGGGGGAATCCCCTGGGCGACCTTTTTAATCGAATTGGCTGTTACCTTTCGGATGTAACCTAGCGCTTCATACCCTTCCAATTGATTTCCTTCGTCATCTACCAAACGTTGTTGCATTGTGACAGACTTCCTACCCAGCGCTTTTAGGTGGCTCCAAAATATCCTAGGCGCGGCCTTCTTCTTTTCGCGAATCTCTGTCATCCAGCATACACTTTCACCTTTAGTTTTTGCCTCGACTAATTTCTGCACAATGGATTTTTGCTCTAAATATATTTCCCATATTTGGTTGACTTCGTCCTGTGGCCGCTTCTCCTTTTTTGCCTGTCTGTGCTCCCGTGATGCCTCACGTCGCTTCTGGATCGCCTCCCGGATTTCTTTGTTCCACCAACTTTTTGGCTTTCTCTTTCCTTTCCAACAAACAGTTTTCTTCTCTTTTTCCATTTGTTTCGTGATTACATGTAGCAGCTCACTATACTTCCAGTCTTTGCATGGTAGTTCGTCTACTTTTTCCTCGGCTCTTGCGGCTATATTTGTTATTTGTTTGTCATTTAGATACAAGCTGCCAACTTTGATTCTATGTATTATTTTCAGTTTTATATCCCATTTGTAATATTATGCGTTTATGATCACTACCCAAGCTGTTCATGCCTTCCTCGTCTGTTCTCATCTCTCTAAGTTTGTCATATATTCCTTCTGTCATGAGACAATAATCAATGATCGATTGCCTGTTTCCGACTTCCCACGTGATCTGCCCCTCACACTTAGGCCCCACGTTAACTATCTCACTATGTTGCTCGCAGAGATCTAGCAATAACTTGCCATTGGTGTCTGCATATCCGTCAAGGTCATGAATGTGAGCGTTCATGTCCCCTAGAAGGATTATTTCGACATCATGACCAAATTCTTTAATATCGGTGCTTATGCATTTCACTATCTCCAGATTCTTTTCACTGCAGTATTCCCCGTCCACAAGTAAGCTACACCTAGCCACGTTTTCTTTCCACCTACTGTGCCCGAAACACATATGTGCTCTGAACACGTTTGTTTCCATCTATCCCATTTTGTTCTGCTATGAATTAGCATTCCAACATCCCCACCTCTCCTTTCTGATATGATCCTGTTACATCCTTCCCAAATATAATTGTCAATATGTGGTGGGCTTCCAAGTCTCTGAGGTGTGTTTCTGTAACCGCATAAACACCTATCTGTTCCTTGTTTAACTGTCCGTCAATCTCTAACCTTTTTGCCTTTTTTCTGCCACCCTGCATGTTAATCTAACTAATTGTAACACGCGCCTTCTCCCTTCTTTTACCTTTTCTCTGGTTTTTCGCTATACTGCCTGTCAAACAGTCCCCCTGGTTGTTTTCCTCATTACAAGTTACCCTGGGCACCGAAGGGCCCGCGTGCCCCCCAAAAAGCTACTGTGCGTCCTGCAAGTCGCCAACCCACCTCATGACCAAGCGTCCTATCGAAGTGTATTCCGTCTCTTCGAAAACCACCCCACCTGTGCACCTCTCTGTTCCACTACCTCAATGCCTTTCTCTCGACTCATCTGCCATACTCTTTGTTTGCGTCGACAACCGCTCTTTGCAGGTTGCCGTCACGCACCGGTACCTCCGGTATTGTGCATACCACTATCTGCACCTGAGGGAAATGGCGCGCATGTCATCGACCCTTTCGCCAATGCGGTCGCTAGTTCGGCTGATTCTTCATTCAAGACGTCGTTTAGACCTCCCGCAATTATGACGAGGTTACGTCCATCAGTTCATTTGCGAGTTTTGCGCTAGCTTGTGTCATCACTGATCCGAGCCTATGTCCCGGGAAATTCCCTATTACAACTCGTGTGTCGCCTCTCACCCTTTCCCTGACTGCTTCTGCGCATCTAACTAAATTCGAGTCTCCGGCGATTATCACGTGCTCCGACTTTTCTGCTGGACTGTCCCGCACCTGGCTACTGCCTCAGTTACTAGCGCGTGCCACTGCTGCTGTTTTGTCCCCTCCCCTTCCCAAAACTACTTCGCGGAAGATGGGTCCTGTGACCCTTGCACCTGTCTTTTCCAAACCTGTTTCCCCCTTCGCGTCTACCACTGTGGGGGTCGATGCCCCGCTGTTCCCGCGGTCGCTTGCTTCCTTGTTCGCCATGACTACATTTGCTAACTCCTCCTCGGCTGACTTCAGCCTTTCCCCATAATATCGTTTTTTCCCGCTCTGTCGCCAACGCATTCTCCAGCTCGGCGATTCTTACCATGAGCTCATTCTGGGAAGTCATCATTATTTCCATTTTCTCCTCTAACTACATTGCTTACACTTGGCGTCAGCTCCCTCTGTCTTCTCATCCGTACAAACCTCTATTTTCCATCCCATTCCGCACCCTGAACACTTTACGGTCTTTTTGACCATGGCTAGATCGTTCACACGGAGGATTAGATACACTTAAAGCCAAATGGTATCACAAAACTCCGCAAGTACACTATACGCTCAAGTTTGCGCAGCGCCATCCGCCGCCCCAGCGGAGAGAGACCGAACCACCCGTCGCTCGGAGCGGTCGCGCTTGCTTGGTTTTCCATTGCGCGCGCGCAAAACGTGCTCGTCGGGGCTTTTGTCTCGTATTCTCTCCCTATGGCTGCCGCTTCTTCGTTATCCTGGAAAGCAGGCACGCAATCCTGCTGCATTGTGAACTGTCACAAAAGTTTTAAAATGACGAAGAGCCAAAAACTGTCCGTCAAGTTCTCATCGTTTCCAATGCAAGCATTGCGAGGAGCACAGGCGTCAAGAGTGGATTATGGCAGTTCGCCGAACTACGCAATGCTTTCACGGCCTTGTCACCTTGAAGTAATTTTTGTCGCACACAGTATTACCAACTATTAACGGAGGAAACGCGATGGCCGTGCTCAGTTGAAAGGGAAGTGCGTTTGTGAAACGAAGCTACAACAAATAGACAGGCGAGATTGCGCGCTGACTTTGATGATGATGATGTATTGGTGTTTTGTGGCGCAAGGGCCAAATCAGGCCAAAGAGCGCCATGTCAATTGATGCTGGGATGTAAGTGAACCATGATTTACGATGTGTGTGTGATATCGTGGTTGTAAAAAGGCCTAAAACATATATAAACAAATGAAAACGCGGTGCATGTAATGCGGTGGGCTATGGGTTACAGTTTGTGGAGGTGAGAGATTGAAGTAGATTGAAAGTATATCGCAAGAGATGAGAAGTTTCACTGGCGTTCCGTGAACACGGCACTAACGCCTCAACAAAGCCCTTAGCCACAAGGGCGTGCAGACATGTGCCTCTCAAAACTGCCGCAGCAGCAGCCTCTCCCGAGAGGCTGCTCTACAGTACAAGTGGGGCAATAACATCCAATGCTTGGCATTCGTTTAAAAAACCTAAAACAGAGCCTGTGCTGAATAAAGGGTCTGTGCCGTGGAATAGCACAGGGCGTAATGGTAAACTTTGTCTAAATGCCACGGGAAAATGCTTTTTTCTTAGTGTGTCAAGTTTGCGGCATTCTAGTAATATGTGGAGGATCGTTAGTGTCTCACCACATTCACCACAGGCAGGGGGGATCACTGCCAAGAAGCAGGTAAGTGTGCGTACCGTATGTATGGCCACGGCTGCTCGATGAAAAACACACGGTTAAGAAAACACAAAGCACACTCGAACCCACGGCGATCACGTCTTGCGACAACGCGAGATCACAAAAAACACTGGCGACAACACGTATATTCACGTGAAAGCGTGTTCAGCGTTAAAAAATAAACAAACGCAATCAGTCCAACACACAACCATAGGCGTGCGCACAGGGGGGGGGGGGGCAGGGGGGCCGGCGGCCCCCCTGATCACCTAAGAGGGGGGGCGCAAAATCTGCCCCGTACATTGACCCTTCTAGTCACCTAAGAGGTGGGGGGGCGCAAAATCTGCCCATGCATTGACTTAGTAGGGTGGGGGGGGGCGCTGCGATGAACCTTTGCCCACCTAATGGGGAACCCTGCGCACGTCTATGACAACAACGATTATGTCTTGCGACAACGCGAGGGCTCGAAAGACACAGCAGACAGCACAGATATTCAAGGGCGAGCGTGTTCACTGTTAAAAAAGAAAAAAAAATCACAGCATATCCACGGAGTGAATGATGATGAGTGGGCGAAGCTGCGGAGGTTCATCGGTAAACCGTGAATCTTCCGTGAATTCTGCCCAGTACATCATCACCGACGTGAGATCGGGCGCGTTATACTAAAGGTTCGATGAGTTATGACGACTTGCAGCTCACTTTAATTTTACATGTACGCGGTGAATTTTCATTGTTTAGAAAACCATTGCTTTAGAAAACATATGGCGTCTTTCGTTAAGCAGCTGGCGTCTTTTCGTTTTGCTTTAGAAACATCTGGCGTTCTTTCGTTTTGCTTTTAGAAAACATCTGGCGTCTTTCGTTGGTTTATTTCATCAATCAACGGCGTTTTGAACAAAATTTTTATTGTTTAATCACGCACAGGAGAAATCTCACCAGGCACTACCTTGGAGGTAAACAATGGCTGCTAGTGGGAATGAGAGACAGAAGAAGTCGGCTTTTAGCTAACACTTACACTTCTACTTCTACTAATGTTTCCTACTGGAACATGCCAATGGCTGCTAATGGGGAATGAGAGACAGAAGAATTCGGCTTTTAGTTAACGCGCACGCTGCGAATTTTTATTGTTCAACAACGCACAGGAAAAATCTCCCACCGGCACCACCTTGGAGGTCAAGATCTGGTACTAGCGTTACGACTGGTTACGCACTACGACTACGAGGGACGAACGGGTGCCGCCTTAAGGAGCTTCGCCCTTAAAAAGTAGAACACTACGGCCGATCGCGTCTTGCTGCAGCGCCAAGAAAGTGACGACAACACAAATGTTCATGGGCGAACGTGTTCACCGTTATCCGCCTCGTGCGCTGCTGCTTTCAGTGGTACTGGTGGCGCCACCAACGACGGACGGTGGCGATAGGTGGATATGCGCGGCTCATAGAAGCCGTGGGTAAAGCGCCTGTTACTCTCCGTTTTTCTATTCATGTTTCATTCTGGTTTGATATTTGTACTGCCGACGCTACTCCACTAGAACCATGCCGTCTGTTATGTCCATTGTTCTATATTATTTGTTTTAAAATGACAGGCCCGTTTTTTTATGCGTGCGCGCGATGCACTGCGTACGTTTCTTACGTGCATGTGTCCAAGTTGTTTGCGTGATCTGTTAACACAGATGAAATAAAAATTGTTGCAGTACAAAACAGCATTCTTGTTTTATTGAACACCCCAAACAGTACAACAATGACTATTACGGCTGTATTCCTGCTTAAGAAACGCACAAAAGACACGCGATTTTATCTTCGCCCAACACTCGTAGCACTCAATTAGGCCAAGAAAACCAAAATCTAACTTGCTGAACGTTTTAACAGCCGTCACACAGCTGCATAATAATGCGTGAAAGTACTGTAGCAAATGACCAACAAACATTCACACAGCGTTTTTTTTTTGGTCACAGGCCGTATTAACATATGAGGAAGTTCTAACTGCGTTGCAATCACATATTTCAGAATATCTAATCACTTTCACCATTGAAGCCACAACCCTCTAACACATGCGCTTTAAATTGAGCATGGCATTACTCAGACTTATATAGGAAATGCGCACGCGTGGCATTACTCAGATTTATATAGGAAATGCGCACGCGTGCAATGTATCTCGTATGCTAGATTCTCCTTGGTACGTGCAGCTCAAAATAAAATGCGATTCTATAAGTAATGTTCGGGGAGTAGCGAGCATATAGCAGAACAACTACTTACAGCTTCACTTACCTTTGCAAAAACGGTATTCCAATTGCAATTCAATATTAACCGACGCAACAACGATAACAAGACGCTTGTTGCACACAGGCGTACCAGGTTGACGCTCGAGGCCAAGCGCGGTATTTTAAGTGTAGCACAATCGTGCGCGTACAGTACGCTAGAATATTCTGGCACAATGTCGTCAAGCTTGCAGTCACTTCAGCGGTTCCCACGATGTAGCACCAGTTGACGTCCTCGCGTCATCAAACTGCTACGACGCCGAGAACTACGCACACAGCTGACTTGGAAAAACGCGGTCTTGCAGGAGGCCATCTTGTCCCGCAACCAACGGACAAAAGTACACAACTGAGGCGTCTGAAACATTGCCGTTGATGAGATGGCAGCTGAACGAAATCAGGGCTCATCGTCCGACGTGTGGCCACCGCCTTAACACAATATTAACGTTGCAACGTTCAAGGAAAACGCGACCAAAGCGACGAGCCCAGCCGGTCTTGTCGGATGCGCTACAGCCACTACAGCACAGTGCACAGCGCGCGCTCTCACGGCCACCGAAAGAAATAAAAGAAAGTGGAGAGAGGAGTTAGCTTGGAGCATGGCCAGTAGGTGGAAGCAAGAGGACGTGTTGCGTCATCGGTGTGGCGTATTGTCGAGAGATGGCGCTAGTTTGTTTTTGCGCAACGAAATCGCAAACTTGATTCAAAATGCATGGGATCCTATGAGGGGTTGGGAGAGGGCACAACCGCCTTAGCCTAGCGGTGGCGCCACCATACCGATGCACGAGGCGGATAGCAAAACAAAATGCACAAGCACAGTGGAACCCTACGGCGACGACGGCGTCTTCAGTCAACGCGAGAGCAGTAGTAGCAGTTCACAAGCGGCGACGAACATTCCACGGGGCCCGGCGGCCGCGTTCACCGTTTAAAATTCCCGCGAAAGGCACCCCGAGAAGGAGAGCGGCGTCGTCTCGTCGTGGCGGCCGTTGCTAGGAGGAAGTCTGTAGCGGCGTCCCTGTGTGCGTGCAGCCAATAGCGCGCCGCTGCCGTTGCCATGCGTTGAGCGCTTTGCATATTACAAACTCGCCTCCGCGCGACGCGCGGGCGGTTAGGTCGAGATAGTGGGTTTTAACACGAAAGTGTTTTATGCCGGGGTCCACCAAGTACATCCGTCACGGATATGACGTTGGTAAAATGGACGCCAACGGGTGAGAAAAAAAAACCAAGAAAAAGATACCCCGCTGGGAATCGAACCCACGACGTTGCGGCCGCGACGGCAAGCGCCCGAGGCACTACCGACTAAGATAACTCGGGAGATGCTAGACACAGCGCGAACGCGCCTTATATCTTTCACACATTCTCTTTCGCGGCGGACGGAGCGGGGCGGTGCCGCCGTCTGTGAGATGTGGAAAAGAAAGTAATGCTTCACGCTCGACACTTACTAGCCCCTTAACTGCTTTGGACGAGCAGAGCTCGTCCTGCCCAAACTGTCCCCAAACGCTTTGGACGAGCAGAGCTCGTCCTAGCGGAATAAGTACCTTACCCCTCTAGCGTTCAGGACAAGAGGCGCTCTTCTACACCTTAGATTGCGTGTAATCCACCAGATGGCAGCATTTACTTGGCAATTTATTTTTCTCTGCGGAAAGAGCGCGGTTTTTGTATGAAAAAGATGGCTTGCGGTGGCGGTCACCCATGCATAACTGGCTCGTCAACACGAAAAAGAGGCTTTTCATTTTCGTCATCTTCTTCGAGTGATGGTCATTCGGATACAGATGTTTATCTTGTGTCCGAAGTGAAGACAGCGAAGGCGGTGAATTGAGCATCTCCTCCGGTGATGATGAAAACAGCTCGGAAGCGAACATTGCGAGTGCTCGCCAGTGGATCCTGCTTGATGCGGACAATCTTCCTGTGAAACCTCCTCGCCTCCATTCTTGGCCATTCCAGGCAAGACTTTCAACTTGTCATTGCCAGATGACCTTATGGAATATATTCAGCAGTTTCTTCAAATGTGCTTCGTTTGCTCTCGGAAGCGAGGAGAAAACGGAAAAAAAAAAATGAGAAAGGAAACTCGATTTTGGCAGGAGCTGCAACAGGCCCCTTGCGTTATTCCGTGTTTTGATTTGACTAAGTATGTTGGTACAAATATTTTTTCAACATCGACAAGCTGCGTTTTAGTACAATCAGATTCGAAATCAGCAATAAAAAAAATAGGCACTTTTGGTTGGGAAATTTTCAAAAAAATAAAGCACTTAAGGGGCTAGCGTTTACTCCGAGATTGCACGCGATGTCGGAGGTCATGGTTAAAGCGTCTCGATACCAAGCGGTAGACTGGCCGCGCTGGCGTCGCCGAGGCACCCTTGACGCAGTTACGTTCTTTGCCTTTGGCTTCGTGTTAGCGTGCGTCGGCTCATCGGAGTAGTGCAGCTCCCACGTGCACCAACGGATTTCTCGGCCGCCGACTGCTTCAATTGCGAGAGCACCGACTAACAAAACTGCTGCAATATGCGTTGCAGAAAGGACGCGAGTTCGACGGGCGAATGTCGTGCCTTGGTGGAGCGAGAGCAGCCTGCGAGACAGAGGCCAGCGGAACGCACGCGTTTCGGCTCAGGCTACGAACCTCTACCTCCCGTGTTGCTGAAGCGCATTGTGTGTTATGTATGAGACAGGCGTCGGCTACCCTTTACTAGAAAGCGCACACCGTGCCGTTTCTCTCCTTAATTGACGACGCTTTGAAGATGCATACCGGGTACCAATGTGATTATGAGCTTGTTGATATCATCCTTACGCGGATTCACGATTCGCTGTGTCCAAATATATGTTCACGCCTTCAGCTACCGTGCGCAACGGTTTAATCATGATCATGGGCGTTAGTCTTCTCGATAGAGACATGCTGTCAACATGGGCGCATCCACGTCAAACGGTGCTATAGCTGCCAAACACGAATAGACATTGTACAAGCTCATATATCACTACACAATAAGCAGTACTTCTGTGAAGACCGTGTCACTTTCGTGTTATACCGATTCCTATGACAGAGGGATCAGCCACGTTTTTCTTCTCCACATGAATCGCTCGCACTGAGTGTCACTCAAGACAGTTTGCGCATGTGTGATATTTTATGTGTTAGGCAAAATGCCGCGCAACTGTTGTGTGCCGTGTGTCCTACGAATGCATCGAAGGACCCGCAAATACGCCACCATGAGTTCCCAGTAACGGAGAACGCAGGGCAGCATGGCTGCGAAACATTTCCCGTGAAGGACCCGGAGGGAAGGGAACAGTATGGCAGCCGAATGACAGGTCCCTGGTGCGCGCCTTGCATTTTACGGAGAAGGACTGCAAGAAGACCGAGATGTTGAGGTACTTCTGCAACGGTGTGCCGACAGTGTTCCCCGGTTATCCAAGCTGCATGAGCACGAGGAGCACGCCTGCTCCGAGGAAGAAGGGGCCACGCTTGGAAATAGAAGACGATAATGCGCAGTCGCGTACCGAGTGCTCGGGCAATGCTGCTTCAAAATAGCCGTTTTGTCATTAGCCAAACGGCTCAAGTGACAGCACTGAAGCCACGACGCCCAACAACTTTGAACTAGGGAATGAAACATGTGTGGAAATAGCATCATTTGAGATGCATCATGTCAAACTACATTCGATCTTGTTAAACTGACAGAAGAAGCTAAAAAAAAAAGCCCGCTGCTTCCAAGCGAAGATGGCTCGTATGAAAGGAGCACTGCAGGCCCTTCAAGAAAAAACGCCAGGCCTGCGCTGAAAACCGCAGCACAGTCACAGCGAAAGCTGGAAGAACGGCGTTTCTAGGGCCCGTTGTAAGCTCTCTTGGGGCTACTAATACAGTACACTAGCAGGGTACCAGTGCTGGGCAGTATCGAAGATACATGTATCTTCGATACTATCTTAGATACTTTTTGGTAACTTGTATCTGTATCGCGATACGTTTGAAAAACGAGTATCTGTATCTGTATTTCCGATACATTCAATAATGTATCGTATATCTTAAGATACAAGATACTGCTATAGAAACACCGCCGTGCGAAACAGTAAACGTCGACCGGAATTCCGGTTCTCAAGCTGATATTGCTGCCATAGAGTTTCTTATAGATACACTAGAGGGAACTCTGGCGCTAGTGTCTATGGGAGCTGCAACGCATGGCGCTTCAGCGAGCATGGGAATGGTGGGTAGTACACGGATTTGTCTAGACTTCCTTCTTTCGGCTCAGTTTGGCTCCGCGTCGCCTGCATCCGCTTTGTCGCAAAACGAAGTTCAGCAAAATTCAGCTGTTCCGCTTCACCACTTTAACTTTTTAGGCTCACCAATTCAAATCTGGTCACGAAGTTCACAACGATCCATTCTTTTATCCGAAAGAAAACCAAAACACAGCAGTGATGCTTCGTTGCAATGTCTCAAGAATACAAGAATGGGGCTGCTTTTCGTGTCGCGCCTTTCACACATTAGCGATTTAAAGATCTTGTCGATGCAAGCTTGACTTACACAGTACGATCAGATCGACTTACATGCAAAGGAGATTCTAACAACCGTCCCACTATCGGTGCTGATGTTAGATGCAATAGAACCGGCATTTACGTCAGAGGAATATTTTGACGTACTCTATCTTTGTTCTTCCAGCTAATTTATTCGAGAAATTCTTTTAATGATCATTTGATTGTTAGCATAAGCGCTTTCTTTGCCGTCTGCCGTTTGCATCCCATTACCCAGTCCTCTGCGTATTTTTTCGCCCGTCTGTTTATTGTAATATGTCTTTTGTAACCTGCTGCTAAAATACGTTCTGTGCTTTATTCTTAATTTTTAACTGTCTGCGAACGTGGTTTTTATTTACATTTCACAGGCTTTCCCTAAAAGCCCGAAAATATTCACCACGCAGCATGTACACTGCCAAAAAAATTAGGTCGGCCGTTTTTAAATTCGCTATACGACGTGTCGAAGCGCAGTTGGCCCTAATGTGAATATTAAAAGGTCGCAATGTCGCATAATTGACCTTATTTATTTAGCCACTTAAGCTTACTACAAAACATACCATAACGAGTGCCACATGACGGCAAACTAAATACCTTTGGTTTCATTCAGCGGCGGTTAACCACTTTTTTTTTAATATTGGGTTCTACTTACGTGAAACACCCTGTATTCTTATCACTTTGTTTAATACGGAACCACCTTGCTATTTAACCTAAATATATTCGTTTTCCTTTTTTAGGTCACCTTAAGGTATTCCTATTGTTACAAATCCGCAGCAGAGCTAGAAGTGGCAATAGTGTGAATAGCAGTGAGAACCTGCGGCGTTTTGTGCAGCTAGAATACGTCTGAGACGTTTAATGGCGGCTCAGGTTCTCTCGGAGAACAAGTGGCAAAAGATTGCACGTTAGTAAATACGTTGCTAACGAACGCTTTAGGCCAGCAGATAAGTAAAATATGAAAAATCACTGCAGTGTTATGTCCTCAATTAATTGTGAGCGCCGACTATGTAGTTCATCGTCTTTACACGACGCGTCACAAACAATATCGCTACCAACGTTGTTGCTGCTGTACACCTGTCGGTGGAGGCGGTATTGCGGAAACAATACGCTTGCGGACAAGGTATGACTGCACAGCGGTATTTGCGCCATCATGTGGAGGCACTTGCAAGTAGATGGTAACCAGCTAGCTGGTCGCCAAGTAGGGCAGCGACACCAATAAACTACAGAAGTGTCAAGCAAAAACGACTAGCGCAGCAGTTAAAGAGCAGTCATGTCAAGCAGCCAAACAAATCCCAATAAGTCGTTTAGAAATGAAAATAATACGCCTTGAGCAAGAAAGTTTGTATCTTGTGATACAAACAGGTATTTTGTTAAAATTAAACAAAGCTGGCCGCAGTTAAGAAATTTTCAAGTAAACACATTTCTACATAGGCCTCTGATGCTTCATTATATATATCTATAACAGCAAATTTGCAAATGTATCGAAGTATCTTAAGATACAATTCGGAAGTATCGTATCGGATACAATTATTCCGCGAGTATCTTGTATCTGTATCTCAAATACTTCTTGCCCGAGTATCTTGTATCGTATCGCGATACAATTTCAAAGTATCTTTGCCCAGCCCTGCAGGGTACCCACTACGCCATAAATCACAATTTTTGTGAAGTTGGGAAGCACCTACTAAGCCATTATTCGTCATTCTGCGGAGAAGCGAGGCACCAGCTACACGTCTGTAAGGCATTATGTGCACTTTGTTGACGCGACGACTGATGACGATGACGGATTATGGCTCAGCCCTTTGTAA
Source organism: Rhipicephalus sanguineus (assembly GCF_013339695.2). Classification (NCBI taxonomy): domain Eukaryota; kingdom Metazoa; phylum Arthropoda; class Arachnida; order Ixodida; family Ixodidae; genus Rhipicephalus; species Rhipicephalus sanguineus. The sequence continues at coordinate 191,981 of NW_023614921.1, forward strand.
TGGGTTGGAAGCTTTAAACGGCCCACCAGTTATGTAATTCGCATTGGGTGACGCCCGGTCACTATTTCCCTCTCCCGTCATGCTGTATAACATACGTTGACGTGGGAGAGAGACGGGGGGGGGGGGCGAAGAACTTTACTGAGACCCCGAGGAAATGGATCATGCGCTTATGGGCTTCCTTGGCAACCAATACAAGTGCACTTGCGAGGAACCCACTACGCTATAAATCGTAATTTTTGAGAAGTATAGGGCAGCAGGCACTGTGCCATTTTTCGTCATTCTACGGAGAGCCGTGGTACCTGCTAAACGCATGTAAGGCATTATGCGCACTTTGTTGATGCTGTGCCTGATGACGAAGAATTATGGCAGAGCCCTTTGTAATGGGTTGGGAGCATTCAACAACCTACTCGTTGCGCAATTCGCATTGTGTGACGCCTGGTTACAGAATTCGCGTTGTGCGACGCTTGGCTTTTATTTTACTCTTCTACCACGCTATATTCTATATGCTAATGTGGTTCCTTCCCGACATGAAGCCTGTACAGAACCTTTTTGCAAAGCAGTTTGAAGCACCGACATGACTCAGAGGTTGAATACTGGGCTCTCACGCAGAGGGCCCAGGTTCGAACCTCGTTCCATCGTGGAATTTTTTTCTTAATTAGTCTTTTTTCTTATTTCGAGCGATACTGGTTACGGACACCGGCGGCGGCGGCGGCGGACAACTACGGCGCCAAAAACGGCTAGTGAAATGATCTCATAACAGCTTTCGCTGTAAATGAGGCTGAGGAGCGCGCGCAGTTTTATGAAAATAACACGCGCATTGCCTGTTTTATGAAGGAGCTCAATGGTGCTGCGCAAGGTGACAAGACTGCCGAGTTCGTTAGAAACCAAGTTCGCAGTTTCTCGACGAAGAAGCCCCACTACAGTGACGTCATTCTAAGGGAATGTGTAATTTGGAAGGCACGCTTCAACAAAAGTTATGAGCATGCAAGGTCCAGAAATATCTTTCAGCTCCCTTGTCGCTCAACGCTCCAGAAATATGTAGGCCATTTAACTGGTGGAATCGGCGTCACTTCGTGATAAAGGAGCGGCTGTGCATCGAATTCAAGGGTCTCACTGTAGAGCAAGAAGCGTTCTGCTCCCTGATCGTTGACGAGATGGCCATACAGCTGAGAGTCATATACGACCGTCAAGTCGACAAACTTTCTGGTCTCGTTGACCGTGGTGAAGAAGAGCACTCAACAGCGGTACCCAAGTGGCAAACCGATTACTATGTATTGTAGTAAGAGTCTTGTCAATATCGTATTATTCCCGTCGGATATTTTTTCACGAGATGTCTAAAAGGTGACCAGCTGTTCTCTATGACCATGGAAGTGCTGAAAGTGGACTTGCGGGGCGGACGACCACGCCATAGAAGTCTGCAATGTTTTCATCAGAAAGCTATTGCGAGCGCTTCTTGCCAACTGGGCAGGAAATGTTAATATGTCTGTTGAGCGTCTCGTAAGCTTGGCGCAAAAACCTCTGGCCAGGAAACTGCTGCGCCGGTGATTACAATAACACAGTGATCCTTTTTTACGCACGTGCAATAAAGCAATTATGACTCCCTGATGTTCACAATGCTTTTGTTTCAAAGGTGTGAGCAACAATCATTCCGGAAATACAATCGCACCTGTCAATGAGCAACTCACCTGTTGCAAAAATAAATGTAGCACAAACATACATTATCGAGGGTGAACAGCGCAACGGCAACAAAAGAGAGAAAACATGACGCGAGAAATCACAACTTGCACGAGCAACCACTTCAGATAAATCTAACACTTGCTATATTTAGGTTGAAGCATCGCCGGCGCACATTCGGTAGGAAGATTACCAATATAGTTAACGCTATAGCAAGTTTATTGTAACCCTTGAAAAACTAACAAGCGCCTAGCAGCTGCGCTGTCAAGCCGCGATCCGCCGTAATAATTCCGGCGCTCTCGCTTTCGGTCTCCCAAAGGCTCCCCTACTGGTGGCGCCGCGGCGGCAGCCAGGAGCACTAGGCGCGCCACGCAGTATCCGCTCCCTACGGCAGGCCGCAACGTGTGTTTTTCATCGAGCGGCCGTGGCATGGCCTATTCTTAGTCGACAGAGTGTGACCTCAGTGCGTCGTACTTTACTACGAGGAGGACATTTTCCTTTTGTGGTTTAATTAACTGGAGCTTGTTAGATCTCCTAGTATCCCATAATCGCTGCCAGTAGACCCTAACCTTCCTACACACGAATGGTTTAAGATCTGAGGCAGGAAGACCTATAGAGGTAAGTGATGAATTAAGTTCAGGCAAGGTAAGTTCAGGTAAGAGATAAATTCTATTAAATTTAGTGTTGCCCTGTTCCCGGCATTGTCAGGGCTCCCTTGGTGCCTGAACAGCGCACGAAGCATTGGGGAGCCATCGTAGAACGAAGATAAGAAACCAGCAGCTCGCACCTGAAAGGCTGCGATATGCGACGGGTTTCGTTTTCGCGCCAACAAGTCATGGCGGATCGAGCTTACGGGCTTTTCGACAGATGGCGCTCTACATTTTGAATATGGGGCGGAATGGGGCGGAAAATAGAGGTTTGTGAGGATGAGACGACAGAGACAGCTGACGCCAAGTGTAAGCAATGCGAGTTAGAGGCGAAAATGGAAATAATGATGGCCGCCCAGAATGAGCTCATGGTGAGAATCTCCGAGCTGGAGAAAGCGGTAGCGACAGAGCGGGAAAAAAACGATGGCTATGGCGGAAAGGCTTAAGTCAGCCGAGGAGGGATTAGCAAAGGTAGCCATGCCAGCAAAGGTAGCAAGCGACAGCGGCAACAATGGGGCATCGACCCCGACAGTGGTAGGCGCGAAGGGGGAAACAGGTTTGGAAAAGACAGGTGCAAGGGTCACAGGACCCACTTTCCGCGAAGTAGTCTTGGGAACGGGAGGGGACAAAACAACAGCAGTAGCACGCGCTAGTAACGGGGCAGTGGCCAGGTGCGGGAGAGTCCAGCAGAAAAGTCGGATCACGTGATAATCGCCGGGGACTCGAATTTAGCTACATGCGCAGAAGCAATCGAGGAAAGGGTGAGAGGCGACAAACGAGTTTTAATAGGGAAGTTCCCGGGACATAGGCTGGGATCAGTGATGAGACAAGCTAGCGCAGAACTCGCAACTAAGTCTAATGGACGTAACCTCGTGATAATCGCGGGAGGTCTAAACGACGTCTTGAGTAAAGAATCAGCCGAACTAGCGACCACATTGGCGAAAGGGGTCGATGACATGCGCGCCATTTCCCCTCAGGTGCAGATAGTGGTATGCACAATACCGGAAGTACCAGTGCGAAATATCAGCTTGCAAAGAGCGGTTGTCGTCGCAAACAAAGAGATATGGCGAATTAGTCGAGAGAAAGGCATCGAGGTAGTGGAAATAAACAGAGAGGTGCACAGGTGGGGTGGTTTTCGAAGAGACGGAATACACTTCGATAGGAGGCTTGGCCATGAGGTGGGTTGGCGTCTTGCAGGACGCGCAGTAGCTTTTTTGGGGGGCACGCGGGCCCTTCGGTGCCCAAGGTAGCTTGTAATGAGGAAAACAACCAGGGGGACTCTTTGACAGGTAGTATAGCGAAAAAACAGAGAAAAGGTAAAAGAAGGGAGAAGGCGCGTGTTGCAATTAGTTACATTAACATGCAGGGTGGCAGAAAAAAGGCAAAATGGTTAGAGATTGAGAGAGACAGTTAAACAAGGAACAGATAGGTGTTTATGCGGTTACAGAAACACACCTTAGAGACTTGGAAGAGCCACCACATATTGAAAATTATGTTTGGGAAGGATGTAACAGGATCACATCAGAAAGGAGAGGTGGGGGGTTGGAATGCTAATTCATAGCAGAACAAAATGGGAGAGAGTGAAACAAACGTGTTCAGAGCACATATGGGTTTCGGGCACAGTAGGTGGAAAGAAAACGTGGCTAGGTGTAGCTTACTTGTGGACGGGGAATAACTGCAAGAAAAGAATCTGGAGATAGTGAAATGCATAAGCACCGATATTAAAGAATTTGGTCATGATGCCGAAATAATCCTTCTAGGGGACATGAACGCTCACATTCATGACCTTGACGGATATTCAGACACCAATGGCAAGTTATTGCTAGATCTCTGCGAGCAACATAGTCTTGAGATAGTTAACGTGGGGCCTAAGTGTGAGGGGCAGATCACGTGGGAAGTCGGAAACAGGCAATCGAGCATTGATTACTGTCTCATGACAGAAGGAATATATGACAAACTTAGAGACATGAGAATAGACGAAGAAGGCATTAACAGCTTGGGTAGTGATCATAAACGCATAATATTACAAATGGGATTAAAACTGAAAATAAGAACATAGAATCAAAGTTTGGCAGCTCGTATCTAAATGACAAACAAATAACAAATATAGCCGCAAGAGTCGAGGAAAAAGTAGACGAACTACCAGGCAAAGACTGGAAGTATAGTGAGCTGCTACATGTAATCACGAAAGAAATGGAAATAGAGAAGAAAACTATTTGTTGGAAAGGAAAGAAAAAGCCAAAAAGTTGGTGGAACAAAGAAATCCGGGAAGCGATCGAGATGCGACGTCAGGCATCACGGGAGCACAGACAGGCAAAAAAGGAGAAGCGGCCACAGGACGAAGTTAACCAAATATGGGAAATATATTTAGAGCAAAAATCCATTGTGCAGAAATTAGTCGAGGCAAAAATTAAAGGTGAAAGTGAACGCTGGATGACAGAGATTCGCGAAAAGAAGAAGGCCGCGCCTAGGATATTTTGGAGCCACCTAAAAGCGCTGGGTAGGAAGTCTGTCACAATGCAACAACATATGGTAGATGAAGGAGGAAATAAATTCGAAGGATATGAAGCGCTAGGTTACATTCGAAAGATAACAGCCGATTCGTTTAAAAAGGTCCCCCAGGGGATTCCCCCGGTGAGTAAAAGTACGCAAAGGAGAGCAACCGACGAAGATGTAGTACTAGAGAATTTCAATTGGAAGAAGGCCGAAGGAAAAATTCCTAAGCGCACTACTCCGGGCTTAGATGGGGTTCCCGTCAGCCTCATTAACGAACTCGGACATAACACTAAAGAAGCACTGCTGAAAGCCGTAGAAAAGTGCTTACAGGAGAGGGAAATACCAGACAGTTGGCGAAAAAGTAGAATGAACTTAATCTATAAAGGCAAGGGAGAAAAAGATAACATTCGCTCGTATAGACCCCTAACAATTACATCGGTGCTATACAGGTGTGGCGATGCAGGCAGTAAAATTAAAAATAGAAGCGTGGGTAGAAAAAATGATATTTTGGGAGAACTTCAGAATGGATTTCGAATCGACAGGCGGTTAGACGATAATCTGTTTGTTCTTACCCAGTGTATAGAAATATCTAAAATAGAAAACAGGCCCTTATACGTAGCTTATCTAGATATCACCGGGGCGTATGACAACGTTAATCAGGAAATTTTGTGGGATATATTGAAGGAAGTGGGCATAGGTGACGACTGTGTACAGCTTTTGTTGAGAGAAATATACCGAGAAATACGGTTTTTGTATGAATGGAAGGAATACTAAAGGACAGCGTTGAATTAGCAAGGGGCTGAGACAGGGATGCCCTTTGTCCCCGCTGTTATTCATGCTGTACACATGGCGAGGATGGAAAAACGCTAGAAGGTAGCACATTAGATTTACTTTGTCACACAAACAGTCGGAGCGATGTTGAGCAGAAGCTTCCAGGTCTATTTATGCACGAATATGTCTTATTTGCGGACAGTCAAGATGAATACAGCGCTGGCAGATATATGCGAAGGGAGTGTGAGGCTCTAGGACTAGATTTGTGCACAAAATGTGGATAGTGAGATTCAATGCATCCGGAGACCATACGTCTAATACAGGGCCAAAAATACCGAGGTACTGAGTACATACCTCGGAGTTGGGTAAATAGGTAGAATATCTGGAGGTACAAGAGAAAGGCATCGCTAGCACAAGTGGAAAGAGGAATGCTCAATTATGAAGCACAGAGCTTTATGGGGATACAATAGTACGAGTGCTTCGAGGGCGTGTGGAAGGGTGTGATGGTTTCCGGGGCTTACATTTGGGACTCAGTGGTGTGCATGAAGTCAGAGGTGCAATCAGGAATGATGTAATCAAAGACGGTGGGCCGCCTCGCCTTGGGCGCTCACGGGAAACGACACCGAGGCGGTGAAGGTGTATGGGATGGACATGCTTTGAAGTGAGGGAAGCGCAGAGAGCAAAATTCGAGAGATGGCTGAGGACAAATGAAGAAGAGTAGATGTGCAGAGAGGATTTTCAGGTATTTTTATAGAAAAAGCGTTGACACGCAGTGGAGAAAAGAACTCATGAGGCTCCCAGTAAATATACGGCTTGGCAGTGCGGGCGATATGACAACAAGGAGCTTAAGCGGAAGGTCAGAGGGCGGAGAACTTATTTGTGACATCGATGGAACAGAAGCCGGCTCTGATTCTACCGAAAAGAAAAACGAAATAAGGAGGAAAGGTTTTATTATAATTCAAGGGGAAGAGCTTACTGTTAAGCAAGGTCGGGCTGCCTGAGAACGCGAGTTTATAAAGCGAGATTCAGTAACGAAGAAGAAGATGTACATGCTGCGGGGGACTAAGGAAACGATGGAACATGTACTGATTGAATGTGGATATTCACCCAGGTATACGTGTGGGCACGAGTCTACATGAAGCCTTGGGTTTTAGGACAACAATGAAAGCTGACACCCCGCGATAGAATAAGTAAGAGACGGTTGATATTGGTGGCAGAAAGTAGAGATAAAGTACAAAAATAATTTGGGGGAAAAAAGGTTATTCTGCCTAAGAGGCAGAGAGATGGACTGTGAATTATATTTTTTGTTATAATACATATTTAATCATGTGATAAGGCATTAGGACAACATGAAACAAGGAAGTTTTTTTTCTTTTTTTTCTTTTTTATCCTTCGAGCCTGGCGGCAGACATGTCACCGCCCCGTTAAAAGGGGACGCTCATAGCTCCATCCCCATAGACCGCTAACCTTACATCGGTGCTATACAGGTTGGCGATGCAGGCAGTAAATTAAAATAGAAGCTGGGTGGAACAAATGATATTTTGGGAGAACTTCAGAATGGATTTCGAATCGACAGGCGGTTAGACGATAATCTGTTTGTTCTTACTGTGTATGAAATATCAAAAATAGAAAACAGGCCCTTATACGTAATCTAGATATTACCGGGGCGTATGACAACGTTAATCAGGAATTTTGTGGGATATACTGGAAGAAGTGGCATGTGACGACTGTATACTCTTTTGAGGGAAATATACCGAGAAAATACAGTTTGTATAGAATGGGAAGGATAAGTAGCAAGGACAGCGTTGAAATTAGCAAGGGGCTGAGACAGGGATGTCCTTTGTCCCCGCTGTTATTCATGCTGTACATGGTGAGATGGAAAAGCGCTAGAGGGTAGCAAATTGGATTTAATTTGTCACACAAACAGGTCGGCACGATGGTTGGCAGAAGCTTCCAGGTCTATTCTATGCTGATGATATGTCTTATTTGCGGACAGTCAAGATGATAACAGCGACTGGCAGATATATGCGGAAGGGAATGTGAGGCTCAGGACTAGAATTTAGTGCAAACAAATGGATTGATTGTATTCAATGATCACGAAGACCATGCGGTCTTTATACAGGGCCAAAAAACCGAAGGTAAGCGAGTACAAGTACCTCGAGTATGGGTAAATGAGGGGAGATATTGGAGGTACAGAGAAAGCATCGGTAGCAAAGGGAAAGAGGAATGCTGCAAATATTGAAGCACAGAGCTTTATGGGGGTACAGGTACGAGGTGCTTCGAGGGCTGTGGAAGGGTGTGATGGTCCCGGGCTTACATTTGGGAACTCAGTTTGTGCATGAAGTCAGAGGTACAAGGAATCAGGAGTATGTAAATCAAAGGACGGTGGGCCGCCTCGCGTTGGGCGCTCACGGGAAGACGACAAATGAGGCTGTAAAGGGTGATATGATGGACAGCTTTGAGTGCGGGAACTCAGAGCAAAATGATTCGAAGAGAGGCTGAGGCAATGAAGAAGAGTAATGGACAGAGAAGGTTTTCAGGTATTTGTATAGAAAAAGTGTTGACACGCAGTGGAAAAAAGAACTAGGAGGCTCCCCGTAAATATACGGCTAGCAGTTCGGGCGATATGGCAACAAGGAGCATTAAGCGGAAGGTCAGAGAGGGAGAGGACTTATTGGATGGCAGCGATGGAAAACCGGCTCTGAGTACTACCGGAAGGAAAAGGAATAAGGAGGGAAAGGTTTATGATAATTCAAGGGGCGCTTACGTTGAAGCAAGGTCGGGCTGCCTTAGAACGCGTAGTTATAAGCGAGATTCAAGTAACGAAGAAGAACAATGTACATGCTGCGGGGGAACTAAGGAAACGATGGAACATGTACTGTAATTGAATGTGGCGATATTCACCCAGGTATACGTGTGGGCACGAGTCTACATGAAGCCTTGGGTTTTAGGGACAACAATGGAAAGCTGAACATGTCCGCGATAGAATAAGTAAGAGACGGTTAGAGTATTGGTGGCAGAAAAGTAGAGATAAAGAACAAAATAAATAATGGGGGAATAATAAGGTCATTCTGCCTTAAGAGGCAGAGAGATAGACCGTGAATTTGTATTTTTTGGTATAATAACATAGATTTAATCAATGTAGATAGGTATTAGGCCACATGAACAAGGAAGTTTTTTTTTTCGAGCCTGGTGGCAGACATGTCCCGCCCCGTTACAAAGGGCGTCATAGCATCCATCCATCCATCCCCGTGGTTGCGATTTTGGCGGCTCCAAAGTCAAGCTGCACACGTTTTGACGCGGTGCGATTGCCGGGTATACATGCCCTCGAAACCGACTCTGGCACAGTTTTCTGTCAATATTATCAGGACGGCGCAGTAAATCCAATTTGGCGCACTCGGCGCAGTTCGGGCAGGAGTTGAATAACTGGGAGTGGACGTGTGGGCGATCACATGACCATCTTCAGAGACATCACGCAACACTATAGATTGAACAGCTGCAGATATCCACCACCCCAACCAACTAAACAAGAAACAGGACGTTGCCTGGAGACAACTACAGCATACCCTACCCCAACCCAGCGATCCTTCGCCTCTGCTACCCAACATTTATACATCCGACGAGTGTAAAGCGTGCGTAGCCAGAGCGACGCCGGCACATGCTGTGTGAGTGACCGGTAGCGAGGAGCATCCTACGAGCCGGGGTAGACATGGCAGTCTCGAGGAGAGGCAGCTCTGCTCGGTCACGACCTCACCGATCAACTGTGGGCCGTCCGGAGCGCCCAGGAAGGACTCGAGGCCGTCACCTAGGCCGAGCTACTTGTGGCCGCACCCGCTCAATACCGCCGACATATTTAATAAAGTTGTTACTCACTTACTCACTCCAATTCCAACGTGCTTCTCTCGCCTTTAGAGCTAAATCGACACTGACTTTTTATTTTTGAACTGTTCTGCACAACGCGCGCGTACACGCTCGCTTGCGCATGCTCGGCGGCCTCTACCTATATTTTTTTTTTATTTGGCTTGAGAACGAAAACACGACAATGTAACACACCGACCAACCGAGGTCAGGCAGCAAGGACGCTCAACTTGCAACTGAATTAGATAGGTATGAAAATTAATCACTGACAACGACCGCGCATGTGCTGGGACCGGTGTGCCTCTTAAAAAACGTGCTGACCAAAAGTAATGAAATAAAACCAAAAAGGATGACATTTGATCCTAATTCTGATGATGGAACAAAATGTTTCGACGACGACGAAGGTGCGGCGCCGGACGCGTGCAATTTGGAACCAGCTCTGTGCTTGAGGCCAGCCAATCAGCTGATGACCTGGGGGGTCCATAGATGTGGTGTTCCACGATGGGCCACTTGTGAAGGATACGTGGCTAAGTGCTTGGTGGCTGGGGACGAGCCAAAGCAGCGGCAGACGCAAGACAGCGGGCCGAAGCGTCGGACGCCGGCGATCCAGGTTCCAGCCAGGGAACGCGGCCGTCCGTGCTGGTGCCGGCCAACCACCACCCGAGGCGGCGTTGCCAGCGCGAGTACTGCATCTCGGAGCGTGGCCTGGCCTGCTGTTCTGTTCCTTGCCGAGAGCATCGCGGATCTCGGCGAGGCGTCTCCACGGTCAGCTGTTGAGCCCAGCATTGAGCGTGGCCTGGCGAATGGTCACGGGTGCGCAGAGCATCGCGACTCGAGCGCAAGCTGTCCTCTGAGCAGGCTGACCATCCCTGCATGGAGCATCGCGTCTACGATGCGGGTTGACTGCTCTCGTAGTCGGACCCACGCCGTCAAGCTTCATCGTCGCCACAGCGTCGCACATCGAGACGCACCCCGGTACTCGTCAACTGTCGCCCCGCCCTGCCTGCACCTCAGCGTCCGCCGTGCCGAGCATCGCACCGTGAGATCCCGAACTTTGTTTTTTTGAACTCGCGTTCATTGTTTTACTTGTATTGTTTAGACCGTCTCTGTGTTCTCCTTTTCCTTAACGCTTTGTGATAGTTGTCCGTTGTTCTGTCATAAACGTCGTGCGTGGTTATCACGTCGTCCCCGCGTCCATTTCCTCTTCGCAAGGCACGCACAACAAGCGTGACGATCAGTCCAACATCACCCTTTACACTAATACTTGTTACGACTAGAAGTGAACAAACCGTGATGCTACTCCAAAAGGACTTCTTTTTGGGCGAGTTGGGCTTGCATTGATTAGGCACACTATACTGTGGCGCGAAATACATTTCGTGGAAAAAAGGGGGAAGAGAAGTAGGTGAAGCGCTTCACTTTCTCCCCCCCCCCCCTTTTTCACGAAATGTATTTTGCGCCACAGTCAAGTGTACCACGAATTCTGCGTTTTTTCGGTGATAGGGTGCTTAGAGTGAAATGGCGAAAAGTGTGAAACGTAAAACAAGCAGGATGAAATTAGAGGGGGTAACGAGGTAAAATACACACATCACGTCAAAGCTCGGTTTTGTCGCTGTGTCTCCGCAAAGACAGCTTCGCTTTAAACCTTCCCGCACACAGACCGCAGTCCGGCAACTACGGCGCGCCTTACAATCATACCGCGGTTCTTGTACGTGAAAGTCCAGAATTTAATTTGAAACAAACATACAGTTAAACAAAAAAATCACATCCAGAGAACATTTGTTTCCCGAAACCTTATTCCAACAAGAACGGTTCATAGAATAGTCGTGGAACATTATTTTTTCGTGCTTGCACAAGACTGCCAAAGTGTGCGAGGGGCACGTTCTCACTAGTTTTCGAGCAGGACCCTGGCGACGTAGAAACCGAGTACAGCGCACGAGAACACTACTGCCGGGACCACCACGCATTGCCATTGGGCAGAGCTGAGGCGACGAGCCAGGGGAAGCCTGCGTCAATAGAACAGCACCCGTGAGGATTTGCCCTGTTGCAATATGTACACTGTGCTGCTGACAACATATCTGAATTGCATTTGTAGAGTAAAAAAAAGTCACAGCTTCGCCGCAAGGGCGAAGCAATGAATGCGATAGCAAGAAACTAATGCTATCGAAGTGAGGCTCGCCAATGGATACTCTCAGTTTGAACAGCGCTCCTGTTGCAAAGGCGGCCAAAGCAGCGAAGGAAACTAGAGTGCTTCAAGTGTCGAGCTGTGACACTAGATAGTTCGCGCTCATCTTCTGTTTGTTCGTTTAGCGGCGTCCTTGAGCTCGAGTGACTTTCGTACGCTCCGTAACATGAGCGCGGACATCACGGTGAAAGCGTGAAACATCCTCTTTCCCTAAGCACGAGAAAACCGCGCGAGCAGACAGCGGAAGGGCAAGGTTCTCCCTGCGCAAACATAACAAGAAGCGAGCGCGCTCGCCGACGACTTTTAAATCCACCCGTCGCGCTCCTAACGCCATCTCGCTGGTAATGAAGAAACGCTTATAGGCGCCTAGCGTCTCTGAGTCCGTCCAGCGGTAAATGGTGTGTATATAACGCTCGCCGTTAGCTACGTGGAGGAGCTGCGTTCGTGGCGTCGTGGATAGCGCCACTCGCTGCGGAGCAAGAGGTCCCTGGTTCGATTCCGCGCTTCGGAAGCATTTTCCTGAATTATTTTCTTTGGGGCTTTTATATGTATATACATACTTATACAGATACGGTGCATGACGCGACGGCGACGGCAAAATTCAGCAGAGACTGTCCATATAATTGCTATCGCAATAAAACGTTGTAAGATATTAACTCCGACCAGCTGTAATGTGCACACTTTACAGCTCGTCGGTTTAAGCAGCAGAGTGGACGCAAAAAACCAACGCATAATAAATTCAGGAACAGATTCAGCAGCAGCGTAAAATTCAGCAGCAGCGCTTAGGCCATACTAACAAGAATACTACGACACATGATTCGACCAGCGTTAGTTCCGTATTTCGTACTACTGAATGGTGCTCACAGGACAGGAAAACCCTAAAGTGTTTAAACGTTCACTTAACAAAAATTGGGGGACGCTTAAGCTTCGCCTTTAAGAGTTGAACGCGATAGCGATATCCTGAACGCGATAGCGATATCCTGCCCCTAGTGCGCACTTCGAACACTACGAGTGTTTAATAGAATGCGCGCCTAATGTATGTGCCTTATGTAATGGGTAGCATGCTTTAAACCAGGAGCAATTATGCGCGAGAAACTTTTGGAAGCTGCGATGTACCCACTACGTGGTCCTAAGGGAATACGCGCACTAATGTGTGTGCCTTTTGTAATGGGTGGCTCTCTTTAAAAACCAAGTCGTTATGATCACATGGTGTGACGCCCGATGGCAATGTACGCTGTACCACGCAATATTACTGCGACATTACATCTCGTACTGTGACACCTGTATACAGGACGCGTATTTTTAGAAAGCATGAAAGTTACTTTCAGTGCATCTCCAAGCAGAGGCGTGGCTGTGTGGTAGAACACCTGCTTCCCACGCAGACGGCCGGGTTCGATTCTCACTCGGACCCAACATTTATTATTTATTTTATTTGCAGCTTTTTCGATTTTTCGGTCACGGACAGATGATGATTTTTCGCTCACAACCAACGGAGCCGACGCCGACGGCGGGATTTCTGCGGTACGAGCTCTTTAACGCTATCGCGTTAAAACACGTTGCGGGGCTGATTGGTGAGACATTGTTATGTGTGCCCTTTTTTGTTTCAACCGCCAAGCCTGACATTTTGAAGATTGTGAGTCAGCGCCCGTCCCGTCATGTACCTTCTTCTGTCCTCGTCTAATGTAGCGCTACAATTTTTAAATAAGAATGTTTAAGCGTAGCGCGCGCGCGTATGTTTTCTGTCTGCACATGTCCAGCTCGTGCTTTTTTTGCTTCCTAGAAAGTATGCCCCCACCGCTTCTTTGGATGGCATACAGTCAGCGGTATCGACGCGGTGTAGGCTTGACTACAAATCACCACGCATCCGATCACCATGCATTTCTCATCGGCATATTTCGCTAGAAAGAAAGTGACATTTTTTGCTGAGAACCCGGTTTGTGCACTGGAGCAAGGTGCCCATATGTTGGATATAGCCCATTTTGACCATCGTGAGCAAAGAAGACAAACAAAAGCCCCCCCTGCCTGCATGGCAGGGGTAGGCAGGGCCCGCACTAGCCACGTGAAAGCGCGGCGTTGTCTGCTAATCCTCCTCGTGGCGTTTGTCTGTCTAGTCGCGGTGCGGCGCTACCGTCTACGGACAGTGCGAATGTTGCCTTATTAGCAGCTTTCGCACATTTCGTTCGTTACCCTAGCTAGTGTGGGCTCGCAACTGCAGCGGACACGGTACACGGCCGCAGCAAGCATGACGTGTGGGAGCTACTGTACGCGGTAAGTCTTGTTACATCGCTGACGTTTTCATCCTTCGTGTAGAGGCGAACACACTTTTCTAGAAACACTCGAACGGCGCGCTCCGTATTGCACTGACGCCGTTTGCGTGCCTGACCGCTTAGAGTGAATGCTCGAGCGTGGACTGTCTCAAACCGCTCGTGCTGGAAAGTGCTGGAGCGTGCCGTTACAGCGTTTTAGACAAACCTCTGTAATACAGCCATGCAGCTCATATTCCTGTAATATTTTTCTTCTAAGCAGCCGGCCTGATTGCTGACGCAACGCGGACCAAAGAAGATCCCTAAGCAACGAGAATATATCCGCGACCTCGTTTCCTGAAGCTGAAGAAGAACGGGCAACAGTTTGACAACGAATACCCTTGATAGCAGAAATTGGAGAGCTGTACTATGAAGCCCGCTTTCTATGAGATGTTTTCAACGAACTACTGTTGTCTAATAAAGGCTCTTCGTGTTGAGCACCAGTTAGCTTCAAGTGGACGACAAACTGGTTAACCATTCGGGAAACAGCTAGCTTCAATTGGATGACCACATGTATTCAATTGGTTAACCAAATAAACACCACGTGGTTTCAATTGGTTGACCATTTACGATTAACTGGATTGGCAGTTGAACACCAGATGACTTTACTGGTTAGCCATTTGGGTACCAGTTAGGTTGAATTGGATGACCATGCGTGTTCAATGGTTGACCAATTGGAGCTCAGTCTATATCCACTGGTCAACCAATTAGTCAATAGTTCTGCCCAAATGGTTCACCAATTGGATACGAACTGGTTTACCAATTGGATGCAACTGGTACGTTGCAACTGGTGGCGAAATTCCAATCGGTAGAAAACCAGTTGGTGCCAATTGGTAGTTTTACAATTGGACCACTTGATTTTTTTTACTGAAAAACGCAACCACATCGAACGCTTAGGTTGGCGGGCACACACCGTCGATCGTAGTCGATCATGACGCGGTTCTCCGGGCTGCTGGTGAACGCGGTCATGGAGACGAGAGTGTGCACCAGCAGCGTGCTGTACAGAAGGTAGGCCTCTAACTTGGTGTAACGCCTGCGTAACAAAACAAAAACAGTCATGTAGCTCACACTGTAAGCCGGCAAGCTGAGAAATAACTTAGAATTAGCATGCACCGATTGGGCGCTGATGAGTTTATGACGTAAAGCCCAACTTCGGCGATATTTTTACCATGTCAAAGTAATGGCAATCATATATTCCCGAGATGCTTCTGTCACGGGTCTGATTGTACAAACTCTGAGCAAATTCGAAAATCATTTTCAATAACCAAAAACGCAGAAACAGCACATCCCTTCGGTGACGAACTTGAATGTATAGGAGCTGTGACGGTGCACAAAGCATGCATGATGGCCAGTACCGAGAATGAAAACGGCGAACGTGAAGGGCTAGCGGAGATTGCCGAATTGTGCTCCTTCCATATTGTAGAACCATGCCTTCGGAGCTGTAAAACCAGGGACCGCTTCAGTGCCCACGAATTGAACAAATCTCCGGTCGCATTTGACCCCCGCCACTCGATCTAGTTGCTGAGAACGCTGGTTATCCCAGCGCCGCAGAACTTGCTCCAAAGGGAGGAGTGAACGTAGCCCTGCACTGTTTATTTTCTTTCAACGGAAGAGCGCCGGTGGCAGCCCACGCAAAGCAACAACCGGTGCATTTGTCTGATAACACGTAAAATTTGTACGTAAGAATTTCGTTTCACGTGGTGTCTTCCGCCGTTTCACTGTTGTGGTACTTGATGGAGGCTTATCGTCACATATGCGTGAGGGGAAAAAAAAAACATGAGTTTATGACGAATGTATTGTCATATCAAACAGAATATTCGTATTCGTACGTTAGCTTTCTCTAAAGAGATGCGGAACTATAATTTTGCGTGTGGTATTTTGTATCAGAACAAGAGTTTAACTGCTAAAATGAGAAATACAACAAGTAATTAGAAAAAAACAATATGAGAGAAATCTTTTTTCCGCGATTTTTGGTTGTGCCTAGCGCCCTAGCGGCCGCCGGTAGCAGCTGCAATACGTCATGACACCCCGCACGCGCACGCGCACGCGGGGACCATGGTAGGGTTAAGGTACTAGGATGGCGCCTGTTCATTGCTGTCGGCGCTATACGACAAATAATAAACTCTCCAGCCACTTTGCTAAAGTTAAACTTTAAAAGCTATAAAACTGACTAGACGTTTCGGAACCGATTCGGTCCCTTCCTCAGGGTGACTGTTCGGCCGGCTCCGAAGCTAGCGAGTTTCTTTGGTGGTGTCCCCCTCTCCCTCGTCTTTCTTCCCGCCGTTCTTTTTGCCGCGGTTGTTTCTTCCACTGGCTCCATAGACCGTGCACGTACACATTCGGCAAGGTTCCAGTTGAGCGGTTGACATTTCCCGGTGTTTGTATATGCCAGGATTCCAACAACTAGTATCTTGCGATTGAGGTACGTCTGAAACATCGGGGAAACTTATCTCTTTGTGTGACACACGCTTTCCCGCGGTCGGTCTTCGGCTTTGAAGAGTTCGTGGTGGCGGAAGGAAATGCCTAGCTGCTGCTGCGTTGAAGGCTGTCAAAACAGGATCGTCGGTCGCGACACACCGTCGCATACGTTTCCTAGAGATGATAAGCTGCTCATAGTTTGAACTGGTTTGAATACGTCCTGCTAAGCTATCACAGCAAAATTGGACACTGACTTCATTTGTTAGCTCGGAACACTTCGTCGCTTCACATAGCTGCGTCTAAAAAAAAATCAGCAAAAGCATGGGCGGTGGCGCCATCTAGTTGTGTGGCGGGCAAACGAAACTTGCTTTCGAATATTCCGTGCTCTCCATCGTGACAAAGCCAATCAATTTCGATTATTTCAACTTGTAAACGGCTTGTGGTAGCGTGGATGTGACAGTAGCTGCCGTATGCACAGAGCAATGAAACGGCTGAGAAATTCCAGACATGCGGTGCCTCGTCGCGCAAAAAACGAATTGCGCAGCAGTCCCAACGTTGACCGCATAGGTCAGGGCTCGCAAACTCACCTCAGGCAGCGGGCCGCAGACACTACATGGAGACCCGCAAGGGCCGGGGCAATGTGAAATGGGAGGGGTGTGGATGCGTTGCGCTTGAACAAGATGACACCTAACGTTGCCATTTGAAACAAAGCATTTCACATATCCCGTGTATTGGTAAAGGGAATTTGGAGTCAGGATTCGAGAAGCATCGATACCGATCGGCAGAATGACTGAAATTGACGCCGATTCTGAAATGTAGAGTTTTCGTTCCGCGGTAGAATTTTCGTTCCCCCAATCACCTAAGAGGAGGGGGGGGGGCGAAATCTGCCACATACATTGACTTAGTAAGGGGGGGGGGGTCTGCGATGAACCTTCGCCCCCCCCCCCCCTGTGGGGGACCCTGCGCACGCCTATGGTTTCAACACATGGTGACCTAATGGACTGCCTCACGAAAAGAATGCTTGAGACCTGTCGTATCTGTGTAGCTCATTAACATACTTATTAAAGGGCCAGTAAACAGGCTGCGACTTTTTTTGCATTATAAGTTCAGTGAGTGCGACTTTCGAGAGGGCTGTGTATTGGTGTCGTACCCTTCGTTCGCCAGAATCATTTCAGTGTTGGGGCCACTTTCTGGTTCAAGCACATCCTAAAGTGCGCTTGGCATAGTCCCAAACATGAGGAGCATTAAACAATGCGTGAAGGCACCGTTTTAGCGACCCGTTGGTAAACAAAAACGAGGATCTAGGCCATGCACGTTCGCGTTGTTGTTAGGTGTATAACTGTGGCACTGTAGTTCATCGGTTATGCAGTAAGCTTTAGTTGTGGCTAAGATGTCCTTTTATTCTACGGTCGTGATCCCGCTACAGCGAAATATTTCTACCACGTTTGACACTTCGGTACTCAAACTGTCCCCTAAAAAAACAGACAAAGGAATGACACGGCAGTGATAAAACGGAGTTACTGCGCGCAATTTTAACTGAGGACGAAATTTATGCGGAACCACCTGTGTGCTTAGATTTAGATACGCTTTGAAGAACCCAAATGTTCAAAATCAATCCCGACGGCGTGCCTTACATTTCTGTCGTATAATTTCACGCAAAACCACATCATTTTTTGTACATTATCTTGAGCGTTTGTGTGAAGTTGTTATAAGAAGGTGGAAGGCAGCGGACATTAGCTTAAAAAAAAGAAAAGGCACTTATTCCATAAAATAACCGGACCTTTGTTGCATCACTGTCGTGCACGTAATCAATCGATGAAAGCTCTGTGCTAACTCTTACATGTTTTTTATTCTGTTACTGGAGCAAGAACAAGTGCGTACGCGTTGAACGTCTCCGTGACGCTAAAGCGCTGTCCATCACGAGGCTTTCCTGACTAAACTTATCAACTGTCCTACATTTCGTGGAGAACTGAACAATAGAAAAAATGCGTATGCGTATTCGCGCGAACAGTGCTACTGAACTCATTGCAGGGGAATATGGGTTGGTATACAAATGAACAAGAAGTAAACATTAAGTAGTTCAGTCGTGCTACAGTAGTGGTAGTACACAGAACACAAGCTAAACACGTACAGAGAAAACAACAAAAACGTCATATAGTGCGTAAGCGCAGACTGTCATCGAGGGCGAGCATCCCTTTCATCAGCAGATTGCGCCTGTCTTACTAGAAATGGTAACGTTGGATAATCTTTGTGCATCGCTTCAACAATGAAGAGGTATATATTACCAGTAAGCTGCAATCAACGCATTTTATTCGCCGACAATCGGCTCAAACCGCTCACAACGAAACGCCGCTGTGTGCATTTGTATACGCGCCGCCGACGGCATCTCCACACTAACGCGGCGACGGTGCTGCACCTATAGGTCGATCTCGCGGCCAATAGAACGTATTCGCAAAATTCTTGCGGCAGCATGTTCACATAGCAGAAGTGCGCATATTTCTCTGCAGTACAATTTTTGGACTTCGGGTTTGTTTACTGGCCCTTTAAGAAACTAAAAAAAGATATTGGGCAAAGACAGTCATGGGCAGGCCGCGGGCCGCTAGCGAAAGGACTGCGGGCCACATGCGGCCCGCGGGTCGTGTCTTTGAGACCCCTGGCCAGTGTGTCGGAACGGAACGAAAACCAAAAACGAAAAACGAAAAAAAAGGATATTCTTGACCGGACAAAAACGTAACCGAAACGTTATCTATTATTTCGTTCCGAGTGAAACCGAAATTTTTTAAATCGTTTTTAGGTTCACGAGGAAACTTGGTGACCCAGAACCACTGAGCTCATGCAACGTGAAGAATTATGCATATCTCAGGGTACAGTATTAGCGCGTACCTCAGGCAGGAATTCTAAAGCAAAGATATGTTGAAATTGTGCGTAACACGAAAACAATGGCAACCAGAGCTGTTTGTATTAACGCAAGTAGACTTTCGCGCCTGTCACTCAGGTCAGCGTGGAGAGGGCATTGTCGGCGCTGAAGTTTGTTACAGCGAAAGCTGTTATGAGTCACAATAGCCGATTTTGGCGCCATAGTTGTCCGCCGCCGGTGTCCGGAACCGCTATCGCGTTAAATAAGAAAACAATTCGGCAGATCACACGCATTGTGGGAATCGGTTTCACGCGAAGCAGTCAGCGAGTAGTCTGTGCTGCATTTTTTGGCTTTGATCCAAGCCTTACGAGGTGTATCGGCGTGTTTTTGTAAGCTGTGGGGATTGAGGCTTGCCCGTCGCCATTGCGCGGGTTTTTCGCCTATTCTGCAATCCTCATGTCCGATCATGTCGCTCCCCTCCTCCGCCGTCCTACGCGATGGGGCGAGCGGGGGTGACGTAAACCCCCTCACCCCGCGCCGGATCGCGACGGTGGCGCCACGGTCGAGTCTCGCGTGCTCGCGTCTCGCGAGACGTTTGCGCGGCGGAGTGAGACCCTCTCTGGACCTCGTAGGGTAAGCACGCATTTTCTTTCCTGTCCGTCCGGCTCCTTTGTTTGGGCTCGCTCGGACGGAGTTCGCCAACGGTGCCTTGCGCCAGCGGCGAGCGCTTACCTTACGTTTGTCCTTTCCGAACGCTAGGCTGAAGAGCGGGCGGTGCATTCGCGCGTGGTCTTACTACGCCGAACCGTATCCTATCGAAGCCAACGCGAGCGGAG
Organism: Rhipicephalus sanguineus; assembly: GCF_013339695.2. Taxonomy (NCBI): domain Eukaryota; kingdom Metazoa; phylum Arthropoda; class Arachnida; order Ixodida; family Ixodidae; genus Rhipicephalus; species Rhipicephalus sanguineus. The sequence goes on from NW_023614921.1 coordinate 212,023, forward strand.
TTTGCCCTTGCTCGAGCGATCGGGCCCTGGTTTGGTCCGCTGATCGTGAGAGCCGCAGCATAGTCGCGAGGGAACGTTTCTCTCAGCGGCGTGTCCCCGTGAGCCCTTTTGCCCGCGGAGACGTGCTCGCGGCAGCCCTTGTGTTGTACTTTCCCGTGGCGTGGTTAAGCCTGTTTTGCTTCTCCCGCCGCCTTTGGGAGCGGGCGTTGTACTGGTTTGTGGGTTGCCGCAGGCAATAAGTGTTGCGGATTTCGAGAGCAGTACGTGTACTTGCCGACGCTAACGCTCGGCGCCTTGTTTTGCGCTCGAACGTGACGTGTGCAGCGGCTGCGCTAGTTCACGCGAGGCGACGGCAGACGCGGCCCGGTGGCTCGCTAAGTCCGAACCCACGCTAGTGGCCGTACTCCTGTGAGGTACGTGCACACTACACTGGCGCCCAACGCGGTATCAAAAGCTCATTAAGCCTTTTGACTGCTCTTAGCGAGTCAGTACGCCTGTGCGTCTCGGGCTCGCCGCATACATGTCTGCTTCGCGGGATGTTTTGTCCGTTGACTTTTCTGGCGGACGGCCGCGTTGCACGAGAACTGAGGCCAGTGCCTCTGTCGAGGGGCACCTTTGTGCAACCATACGTGTCCGCAACCCCCTGTGGGGACGACACACAGCGCTTGCCAGCTCCCTTTTGGAGATGGTGCGTCGTTGCGGAATGGGCCCTTTGCCCTACCCGAACAGTGTGCGCTCAGGCGCCTTCGACTGCTGCAGTACCCTTCGAAATGCGTGGCAAGTTCGCCGGCACAGCGCTTTCAGTCGGTTCCCTGTGGAATTGACGGGGGCCTGCGGCTTTGGCCCTTGCCGACTTTGCCGCGTCAGCCGTGCAACCGACAGTTTCGACCGCACGCTGAGGCAGGCGCCTGTATTGTCGACGGTAGCCGCCCCAAGTGGCAATTATGTTCGACAGCAGGCAAAATCCCTCAGGAGCCTCTTTTTGCTCTGGGAATGGCGCGCAGGGCGGTGGTCCTTTTGAAACCGCACCAGCTGATCGAGCTGGGAGACTGTTCACCTTCGCTCGACCGCGCCGCTAACGCACCAACGGCTTCCTGTGAAGCAGGTGCGACGCAGACGCTGCTGCAAAACGCCGTCGAGATGATTCCAAGCGCTCTCGGGAGCTGTCCAAACGCTTTCGGCCGTTTCCGAAACGCGCCCCACCCGCTGTGTAGTTGCCTGTGCCAACATACAGCGGATACGGGGATTTGCTCAGCGCCCGAGACTACCTGACTCTCTGTCACGTTATCAGAGAGCAATGGGTTTGGACGATCAGGAGGTGCTCGGGCGCGTTGTACCGGCTGCACTGACTGATACGGCGGCGAGGATGGTATCGGCTTTCGGTTACCGAGCAGCAACCCTCGAGGAGTTCCGCGCGGCCTTTCTGCGTCGACTTCCTACCCGCGACTACGAAGTAGGGATGCGGCGAGAGCTCGAGCTCCGTACACAAGCTCCTGATGAGTCCGCTTCAGGAGTACGTACGCGCGATGGACGACCTTTTTTCTATCGCTGAGCCAGGGCCTCGAACGAGGAACGCGTCGAACGGTTGATTCGGCAGGCACATCCGACCTTTTTCGGCGTACCTGCGCGCGCGGTCGCTTCCGCGATTTGGAGGAGCTGGCCGCCGAGGCAAAGCGCATTCAAGGCGACCTTCTCGCCGCGCGTGCCTATCGCCCGCCCGCCGCCAGCCAGCGAGGCCCTTGAGCGCGCTGCGCATGGCGAGGGGCCGTGCCACAACAGCAGCCCCACGGCGCTGCCTTTGCGGCTGCCAGTGGCTGCGCGTGGGAGTTGAGCGCTCGCGCTCTTGATCCCTACACGCACGAAAGGCGGGCAGCCCTGTGCTGAACCACCTGAAACCCACACGAAGGGACGCCATTCGACCAACGCAGTTGGGTGACGCTCGTCGATACGCTACCTGTGATAACGTGGCGAGCCGATCAGCAGCAGCTCGAGGCTGCTCCGTCTCGTGAACGAGACCGAGATGGAGTGCGCTGTTTTCGCTGCCGTGAAAGAGGGCACATAGCAAGGGATGTGCACCGGATCTAGGCCTCCTGTGATGCAGGGAAAACGGATTTGCGGGTCGTTCGTGAAGGCACGGGCGACCCAACCTTGCTATCCCCTCTGCGTACAGGGCAAGCTGTCTTTGCTGGTACGCACGCGCCGTCATTCCGGTCATTATTGCCGGCCCGTTGAATTTTCGGCGTGCTGGACACGGGCGCTAGCGCTTCGTTGTTTTGGCGAACAGGTATTGTCCCACTTGCAGAAGCATTCGGGTGCGCTTGCGGGACTGCCGAACGACATTCACTCTTGCGACAGGCGTGGCCCATTCGGCTGGCGGCCGCAAGGTTGACTGTCAGATGGGGAGATCGAATGAGACGCGCGCGTTTGTTCATCTCCCAGGGCTCAATGTTCCTGTGGATTCTCGGTCGGGACTTTCTTTTGAAGACCGCGATCGTTGTGGACCATTGCGAAATGGCGGCTATCGTGATGGGCCCTTTTCCCAACTCAAGCCGTTCATCCAGCCCGCCGGCGCTTACTGTTGCCTTTGCCGCAGAAACGTCGGAACCGTGCCACGCGGAGAGTTCGGGGTCATACCCCTGCCTCAACCGCATTCCCTCCTCTCACAGTCCCCTTTGGGAACGAGAGGGGCCGGCACGAACCTGTGTCGCGCGCAAACTTCGGTGGTCATTCTCCGGCAGTACGCGCTCGTCGGCTCGAAACCCCCTTTTGGATCGACCGACACGACACGAAGAGGCACCAAATCCTTTGATCGCCTGTGCGACTCATTTGGATGATACACAGAAGGCTCCGGCCTGTCGGCACTTTTACGGCCAGTACGACGAGCTCTTCACCGATCAACCGGGCTGTACGATTTTGTCAGCCACGTGATCGAAACTGGCGACGCGCTTCCTTTGAAGTGTAACCCCAGGCCCGTCCGGTCTCGCCAAAAGGCAGATTATCCGACGGCTTGCTAGACGACATGCTATCGGCAGGCATTATTCGCCGTTCGTCTAGCTCCTGGGCCTCTCCAATTGTGTGTTGTGCCTAAGAAAGACCGGCAGTCATCGCCTGTGCGTCGACTATCGCCGTCTGAACGGAGTGACTCGTAAGGATGCCTATCCGCTCCCTACGCATAAGCTCCATCGTAGGAAACCTGGGCTGATGCACGGTACTTTACCACGCTTGACGCCTCGAAAGGTTACCTACAGGTCCGGATGGTGTGAGCGTGACCAGTGCAAAACTGCTTTCACGTCCCACAGAGGGTTGTTTCGAGTTCACTCGTATGCCCTTTGGTCTTTGCAATGCTCCTGCGACGTTTCAAAGACTCATGGACCGCGTCCTCGGGGAAGCAAGTGGTCATACTGCTTGTGCTACCTCGACGACATCGTGATTTATTCACGAACCTTCGAAGAGCACTTGGCCCATGGTGCCGATGTGCTCGAGAGGGTGCGTGCCTGCCGGGATGACGTTAAATCCCGCGAAAGCCCAATTAGCGCAGACCCGTATTCAGTTTACTCGGGTTTACGCTGGGCGAAGGCTCCATTGAGCCGGATCTGGGAGAAACTTCGAGCAATCCTCGATTCCCCGTGGCCCAAGGACGTACGTGGCCTTCGCCGCTTTTTGGGAATGGTTAACTTTTACCGTTCCTTCATTCCCGTCCTGTGCCCGACTGCAGGCGCCCTTGACCAAGCTCTTGGGTAAGTCTGCAGTTTGGCGATGGGGGCCTGAGCAGCAAGAGGCGTTTTTTGCCGACTGTATAGCGCCATTGCGGAGACAGCGCAGCTCAGACTCCCCGACTGACCAGACCGTTCGTTGTTCAGACTGATGCGAGCGATCTGGGATTAGGAGCCGTTTCCTACAGGAATACGATGGCGTGTTGCAGCCGTTGGCCTTTGCCAGCCGCTCCTGGTACCCGCGGAGAAAATTATTCCGTGACCGAAAAGGAGTGCCTCGCCATCGTGTTGGCACTGCCGGAAATTTGACGTTACCCTGATGGGACGAAATTCGTGGTGCAAACGGATCACAGTGCGCTCATGCTGGCTGATGCGGCTCCGTGAGCTGCGGGCAGGCTGGCGCGCTGGGCTCTCCTGATACAGCACTATAATTTGCAGTGCAGTATCGAAAGGGGAGCCACCCAACGTGGTAGCTGACGGCGCTATCTCGTGCCCCATTGTCCTGCGAGAACCTGATTCCGGTGCGACAGCCGCTAGCGGTGCCTTTGCACAAGCAAGCGGTGGGGGCGAAACAGCGGCTTCGCCGCCGTTCGGCGAAAGGGGCGAGTCCGCATTCGGACGAACCCTGGCTGCTATCCAGGCAAACAGCGCACCGCGAGCCGGCCAGCGGGTGAGCTCCAAAGGCCACGATGCCGAGAGCGAACCCGTGACGCCGACGCAAGCGGCGGTTGCTGCGGTCCTGAGTGGGCGCGATACCAGGTTCCCCTTTGGGAGAATGGGAATCGCTTTCAGCAGACAAGAGCTACTGAAGGCTCAGCAAAGTGATCCGTTTTGTCGCGAAATTTGCGACGGTCTCAGGGAGACGGAGCGCCGTTACGCTGCTTGCCCTGCAGCGGGCGCGGAAGGGGGGCTGGAACCAGCGTGTGTCGCTGAGTCCCCCGCGGATTCATATTTGCTGGACCATGACGGGCTCCTGCTGAAATACGTAGCCACCGATGACGAGTCCATCGATCCGTTTAAGGTGGTTATGCCCAAAAGTCTGAGAGTCGCCCTGTTGCGATCCTCTCACGACGAACCCATGGCCGGTCACCTGAGTGGCTCCAAAGTTTTCGCAAAACTGAGCAAGACGGTGACCTGGCCCGGCATGAAGCGTGACGTTTATCGCTATTGCCGTTCCTGCCACGTCTGTCAAACGGTGAAGTCTAGGGGTGGCAAGCCACCTGGTCTGATGAAACCGATTGTCAGTGAGCGTCCGTGGCAAGTGGCCACCTGCGATCTAATGGGACCTTTTCCCAGAAGTAAGCAGGGGTTCATTCACCTCATGGTAGTCGTGGATCACTTTTCGAAGTGGGTGGAATTGTTCCCTCTTCGGAAGGTGACAGCGAGCGGTGCTCGAGAAGCTGCAGGAAGTGTTTTGCCGGTTCGGCTTTCCGGAAAGGCTCATCACTGACAACGCTTCGTATTTCACCGCTCGGGTGTTTGGTGTCACGTGCCGTTCCCTTGGAATTGATCACTGCACCACTTCACCCTACCATCCCCAGTCCAATTTGACGGAGCGCGTCAATCGTACGCTCAAACCAATGTTGGCGGCCTTTGCCGAAAGTCAAAGGGACTGGGCAGACCATTTGAGCGAGCTCGCGTTCGCCATTCGAACATCCGAGAGTCGCTCGACTGGTTTCTCGCCCGCCTTCTTAAATTTTGGAAGGGAGTTGGCAAATCCGGTGACCAGTGTCATTCAATGCCAGCTCGAGGACGAGGAGGCGCCGGCAGACTGCTCTGCTTACGCGTCAAGCTTCGGGACAGGCTTTGTCGAGCTTTCTGCAAAGCAAGGCAAAGTTTGGCGTCGTCTAGGGCTCAGCAGAAGGCCCAATATGACCGCAAGCATCGCGACCTAGCATTTGAGGTGGGCGATCTTGTCCTGAAGCGCAACCACGCCCTTAGCGACGCGAGTAAGGGGTTCTCAGCCTCGCTCGCTCCTAAGTGGCTTGGTCCGTACCGAGTGGAGAAAGCTTGGACTCCACTCGCGTACTTGCTGAAAGATCCCATTTCGGGAAAACTCAGCCGTGCCCATATCGCAGACCTGAAAGCCTTTGTATCACGGTCTGACGAGCTCGCGCCAGCGCCCTGTGGCACTTCGCGCAAGCAACGGGGCACACCCGGTGCGGCGGACCGCATTCGGACCCCGCATCGGTATAATCTGAGGAAGCGGTCACCTTTGTGATTTCGCGCCGGACGGCGGACTCTGTTTTCCGCAACCGAAGGCCCTCAGTTACTTTCTAGCCTCAGTATGCTAGCTTCTTTACGGCCAGTGCTCGTAAAGAAGTCGGCCCGCCCAGTTTGCTGCTAGTTTTTTTTTTTTATTTGAATACTCATGTGTATTTAATACGTTTTCGTTGTGTTTTGCCGCATATTGACTGTCGTTTTGTCTCTTTACTTTTTTTCCGTGTTTTATTTCTTGTGCCTGCGGAAGCATTCGTGAATACTGGTGCTTTGCGGGGGGAGAGGAACGAAGGACGCTTTGCGCCTTCCCACGCGAGGCGCGCGGTTGGCGACATGACCGTGAAAAGTGAGGCGCAGTGGCCTTGGACGGCGAACTCGGCCGCGCTGGTGAAAGCGCTGCTATGTGCGGTGACGTGTGTGTGTGCGTGCGTACGTGCGTGGTGCATTGGTGCGTGCCTGGAAGAGTGCGCGTGGTGAATTCACCTCATCTACGTGGACACTCGGGTCAATGACCCGCTGACGCCGGACAGACCAGCGGTGCCCTGTCTCGGCCGTCGTCGAGAAGCCGGCTGCCTCTCCATCATGGCTCCTGCGCTAGGCCAGCTGACATAGCAGTATGCCTGCTCTCTGCCGACTCCAGGATCTCGCAGCCAGTTCGGGTCGGCCTTATTGATTCCAAAAAAGGGCCGGCTGTCCCAGCGAGGTCTCCCGTATTCCAGCCGAAAATTCGGGACCTTCGCACCACCAGAAGGCGTTCGTCGACTCACAGGCCAATCGTCGTCAAGAGCGACGCGCCATCGGTGAGCCCGTTCCCGGTGTGAGGACTTCAAAGAAGCCTCCTGCCACCGCCTTCCCTCCGCGCTGTGGACGCTCTTTCGCGCAAGCATCACGAACACTTGCCTTAATTTCCCTTACCTCCCTTCCGCAGCGCCATTTTATTGTATTATGTGTTTCAAGCGTATTGTCTTTTGTTATGATTTTTCTCGCATTATAATGTATTCTTTTTTAGCAGCAGCTCCAGGGCTGGACTGAGGCTAGTGGTTGCTCATGGCAGTGTTATTTTAACTGCATGGGTGACCGCCGGCTGCCTTTGCAGACCGGTAAAGGGCAAATTTAGGAGAGGGGGATGTGGGGATTGAGGCTTGCCCGTCGCCATTGCGCGGGTTTTTCGCCTATTTCTGCCATCCTCATGTCCGATCATGTCGCTCCCCTCCTCCGCCGTCCTACGGCGCTGGGCGAGCGGGGGTGACGTTAACCCCCTCACCCCGGCGCCGGATCGCGACGGTGGCGCCACGTTCGAGTCTCGCGTGCTCGCGTCTCGCGAGACGTTGCGCGCGGGGGGGAGTCAGACCTCTCTGGACCTCGTAGGGTAAGCACGCATTTTCTTTCCTGTCCGTCGGCTCCTTTGTTTGGGCTCGCTCGGACGGAGTTCGCCAACGGTGCCTTGCGCCAGCGGCGAGCGCTTACCTTACGTTGTCCTTTTCCGAACGCTAGGCTGAAGAGCGGTGCGGTGCATTCGCGCGTGGTCTTACTACGCCGAAACCGTATCTATCGAAGCCAACGCGAGCGGAGTTTGCCCTTGCTCGAGCGATCGGGCCCTTTTTGGTCGCTGATCGTGAGAGCACGCAGCATAGTCGCGAGGGAACGTTTCTCTCAGCGGCGTGTCCCGTGAGCTCGTTTGCCCGCGGAGACTGCTCGCGGCACCCTTTGTGTTGTACTTTCGCCCGTGGCGTGGTTAAGCCTATTTTGCTTCTCCGCCGCCTTTGGGAGCGGGCGTTGTACTGCGTTTGTGGTGTTGCCGCAGGCAATAAAGTGTTGCGGATTTCGAGAGCAGTACTGTGTACTTGCCGCGCTGCGCTCGGGCCTCTGTTGCGCTCGAACGTACGTGTGCAGCGGCGCGCGCTAGTTCACGCGAGGCGACGGCAGACGCGGCCCCGTTGGCTCGCTAAGTCCGAACCCACGCTAGTGGCGGTACTCCTGTGAGGTACGTGCACACACCAAAGCCTAGTAGTTGTGTCATCGTGGCCTTACCAGGCACGTCAACTA